>NW_015505797.1:415011-439310 GCF_001515645.1 Sinocyclocheilus grahami | reverse complement strand
CGTTACTCTACTTAAAATAGACAAAGACCACTTATAAATAATAACAACAACAATGACAATAATAATATTTTTTCTTATACAGCCATAAGATCAGATATCTGAATGTGTAATATGGCACATTTGATTTTAACTATATTTATTGTAATATCAGTAAGATACTGTGCAGATCTTAAATAAATAATGTCAAGATATGAGACTTATAATCCATTATAAATTAAGTGGATTTAACATGGTGTTCATTGCATGTTATAATTAATCATATTTCATAAAAGTTATAACCACAAATTTATGAGATGATAAAAACATATACGTTTTATTTATTTTTTTAATAATGCATTCATTATAATGCCTTAGGAATACCCGTATAATGTGTTATAAATACGGGCTTCATAGAAACTGCTAAAACCATGCAGACGTGTAGTGCAACGCAACTAAAGGCAAATCTTCTGACATGAAGGACAGTATCTGTGTGAACCCCACCATGACCTCAGTGGGCGACTCATACTTTATACAATCACTGCTGTACACAAACATTCATTTGCAATGATCTAGCTTCCATTGATTGATTATTTAATCTAGGTTACTGTCCATGGAATCTGTGCCACTGATGTCAAGGTCAACACCAAGGAAGATATTGCCACTGATGTCACCCTCACTAGGGACCTGTCAGGATGTGATACTTTCAAAACCCAAAGAAGCCTTACTAGCCCTCTTGCCATCATCACTGGTTTGGTGAGACAATCACTTTTTTAATATATCATAGCATCTGCTGGGTGAAGCTTTAAATCATTGCTTCTTAGTCTATTTTTATTTAAAAATTAAATTCAGTTTCATTAATTATCATCCTCAGTGCAATTTACCAATTACAGAATGTTTAAATAAACAGGTAATGATTAGGCAAGTAAACGCTAACCAATACTGACAAAATCAGGATATCATACAGACTGAGCCAACAACAGGTGAAAAAATAATTTTCAAGAAACAGATAATGTACTTAAAATTATATTTGTTTGTCAAAAGCAATACCCTCTGTCCAAGCTGATTGGCAGTACCCAGACTTGCAACTATAAGTTTGACAACCAGAAGAAGCACATGACCTCTGCCACGTGCACAGAGAAGCACATATTCCTTCCTTTCTCTTACCAGTGAGTGACACTGACATCATATTACTTGCTACATTTTATAATGATATCTGTGCATAAATGGAACATCATATTTTAATTCATTTATATGTATTTCATTTTCTTTGCAGGAATACGTATGGTATTTCTTCTCTTGTTTATAATGTATTATAATTGTTGTTATGATTATTTATGAGATGAAACAACATAACATATTATTATTTTATATATAATGCATTATGCATTCATTATAATGCCTTAAGAATACCCTTATAATGTGTTATAAAAATGGGCTTCATAGAAAGTGTTACCACTTTTTCTACTGGAGAAAGCAAGATTATGGATAGAGAACTCGTATTTTAGCCCAAATCAATGATTTGAAGTTTAAAATGTCTTAATAATGGATTTGTTTCTTACAAAGACACAGCTTTTGTCTTCTCCAGATGTTATCTGATGGATTGGAGTGCTGTGGATTATTGTGATGTTTTTATCAGCTCTCATTCTGACGGCACCCATTCACTGCAGAGCATCCGTTGCTGAGACACTGATGCAATGCTGCATTTCTCCAAACCTGATGAAGAAACACACTCATCCTAATCTTGGATGGTCTGAGGGTGAGCACATTTTCACAGTATAAAATATTAGAAAAATAAACGGTCTGCTATTTTAAAAAGCATTTATGCCATTAACACATTGCCACAAAAAATAACTTCAACTCATCACTCGGGGTTTGCAAAAATAATAATGGCTACAGTAATGCACTAAATGAAAGTGAATAGGACAGTGCAATGCAAACATTATCATGCACTGGCACACAATGCAAAATATGAAATATTTTGGAATATTGCAGTGTATATAAATAGTTTACTAACCTCCAGTAACCTGTCACTTCAAGTCAATTCCTGATAAACAAAATCAAATCCCACATTAAGATGATTGCAATTTCTGAATCATGCCAAAATAAAATGAAACAAAGAGCACAAGTGCATGTTTTTTTTTCTTTCTGTTAACTCTGGGGACAAACGTAGCAAATATTTTCTATAGCAATAGCCACAAATGCTGTTTATAGGGTCTGTCTTATATTCAATTTGGAATATTCATTTGATTATGTGCAGATGTTTGCTTTCACAGGATTCCTCAAAATAATGTCCAATTTTGTATATCTACACTACTGCTCAAAAGTTTGGAATAATTATGGTTTATTAAAGGGATAGTTCACCCAAAAATGAAAATTACTCACCCTCAAACCATCCTAGGTGTGTATGACTTTCTTCTTTCAGACAAATACAATCGGAGTTATATTAAAAAAATTATAAAGGTTTATAATGGCAGTGAATGGGTGTTGAGATTTTGTAGTCCAATAAAGTGCATCCATCCATCATAAAGAGTGCTCCACACGGCTCCGGGGTGTAAATAAAGGCCTTAAAGAAGCAAATCGATGTGTTTGTGTAAGAAAAATATCCATATTTACAACTTTATAAACTGTAATCTCTAGTTTCCGCTAACTGTCGTACGTGCGTTCACGAGAGAGTGGCGTCCAGCCGAGGACGTAGGCGTCATAAAGAGTGCTCCACACGGCTCCGGGGGTGAATAAAGGCCTCCTGTAGCGAGTCGAGTTAGAAAGATATCCATATTTAAAATGTATAAACCGTAATCTCTAGCTTCTGCTGACTGTTGTACACGCGTTCACGACAGAGTGGCATTCCAGCAGATGACGTAGGCGTCGTGTAAGCTCGTCTGGATATTTTTCTTACACAAACGCATCGATTCACTTTAGAAGGCCTTTATTCACACCCGGAGCCGTGTGGAGCACTTTTTATGACGGATGGATGCACTTTATTTTGCTTCAAAATCTCAACAGCCATTCACTGCCATTATAAAGCTTGGAAGAGCCAGGATATTTTTTAATATAACTCCGATTGTATTCGTCTGAAAGAAGAAAGTCATACACACCTAGGATGGCTTGAGGGTGAGTAAATCATGGGCTAATTTTCATTTTTGGGTGAACTATCCCTTTAATGTTTTCGTTTTTTATTTGGTTTTTGAAAGAAGTCTCTTCTGCTCACCAAGGCTGCATCAAAAATGCAGTAAGAAACAGTGACATTGTGAGATATTTTTACAATATAAAATAACTGTTTTCCATTTGAATATATTTTAAAATGTAATCAGTTGCTATGATGTATTTTCAGCATCATAACTCCAGTCTTCAGTGTCACATGATCTTCAGAAATCAGTATAATATTTGCTGCTCAAGAAACATTTCTGATTATTATCAATGTTGAAAACAGTATTTGCCTTTAAAATAGGTTTGTGTAAATCATACACTACTGTTCAGAAGTTTGGGATGAGTAATAAACGCTGTTCTTTTGAACTTTCTATTCCTCAAAGAATCCTGAAAAAAGTATCATAGTTTTCATAAAAATATTGGGACTGTTTCCAACATTGATAATAATAAGAAACACTATTAATAATTGAGCACCAATTGATAAAATCGAGCACCAAATCAGCATATTAGACTTGTTTAGACTAGACATTGTGTGACACTTAAGACTTAAGAGTAATGATGCTGAAAATGCAGCTTTGCATCGCAGGAATAAATTACATTTTAAAATATATTCAAAGAGAGAAATGTTATTTTCTGTTTTAATGCATTTTTGATCAAATAAATACAGCCTCGATGAGCACAAGAGACTTCTTTAAAAACACTTTTTAAAAAAAAATCTTAATTATTTCAAACTTTCGTCTGGTATTGCACATGTGTATCGAGGACATTATGATTATTTTAAATAAATAAAATATATACATTGTTATGGTGCAGTTCCTCAAAATCATTATTGCAATGCTTTGCATTATTGTTCTTTTCAACAGGCCACATCCAAACAACTCAGACTATCCAGTGCCATCATGCACAGTACCCTTCATGCCTGTGGAGACAGCATCATCTAGTGCAAATAGAGGGGTGGAGCACGAGTACCACAGCACTGGAGGGCCTGTAGGGCTGGGTGATGTACAGTAGGTTACAGAGTGAGTGTACTCCTCCACAGTACCCACCCCCTGAAAATGGAGTCAATGGAACCATCACGCTTCCACCAGCAGACTATGAGTAACAGCAAACATGTGCGACTCTGCCAGTTTAAATAAACGAGATATTGTAGATTTGTGTTGGAAAATGTCTTAGTCTGCTGCGATGCACTAGTGTCCCACATACACCATACAAGCATAAAACATTATTTATAGGGTAGCTTATATGATAAAATTAGCCTACAGCTTAAGGTATATGTCTAGTGTAAATCTTTTACAACTTGCTGTTTTTTTTTTTTCCATTGCTTACATGCTTTTATGGTCAAATTGTTATATAAACCCATGTTAATTTTGACCATGAACAATGCACTGTCACTTTAACAGCAGCGCTGCTGCTTCTCTTTCACTTAATTGTGTTGAATATGCACTTGTAGTGTATTGCAAATCTTTAAAGTATATATATACTGTATATATATATATATATATATATAAACTGTACTGGCAAAGAATAAACAAGCAATGAAATAAAAGGCCTCTTAAGTGTACTTACAGAGAAACACTTTCATGACTGTGTTTCTTAACACACTTAAGTAGACTTTTAAACATTTTGCAGGCGTCAACAGGAGAGCGTTGTCCACGGTGGCACACTTTAACATGACCACAGTACAGTACAGGCTTGTGAAGAAGAAGTACACTTCAGCATACTTTTAAAAAGTGTATTTATTATGAAAATAATATACTTTAAAAGAATATACTTAAGTGCGAACTGAATGTAATGTGTTCTGACAGTAATTGTATGTTAAATGCAATTGAAAGAAAGTTTATTATAGTGTACGTTTATATTTAATGCGATTAGTTGAACTTTAGAGTGGTTTTTGGACTTGCTGTTGTGTTTTTTGCCAAATTGTTATATAAACCCATGCTAATTTTGACTATGAACAATGCACTGTCACTTTAACAAAATCTTTAAAGTATATATATATATATTAAAAACTGTACTTGCAAAGAATAAACAAGCAATGAAATAAAACTTAAGTGTACTTATAGAGAAACACTGTCATGACTGTGTTTCTTAACACACTTAAGTAGACTTTTAAAAAGAGCACTTTGTAATAATGTCAAATTAAGTGTTTTACTTTAAAGTAAAATTTAAATAATTATGTTTTAATAATCATTTTAGTTGTGCTTTAAAGAAATACATTTCTTTTTATATGGTGACTAATATATTGTACTTGATTATCATTTTAACTGTGATGTGTTATTTAGTGCTACATTTACAGTCAGTATATTTTAAATCAATAAGCCCCAAGAAGCCGTGGTTTATTGCTTTTATAAAAGAGTTATTCCATATATGTAGTTAGGTTTCACAAAATAAAACAGAGCAAATAAAGTGCACTAATATGCACCTTTTCTAGGTAGATAATGTATAGAGTTTCCCATTTATGGGTGCTTTCCCAGTGATCAGCAGTTGTACCCCTAAAAGTACCATTTCTGCCAAGATAAAAGAGCTGCCCACAAAACTATTGATTTCAGATGTTAATGCATGAATTTTGACAGTTCTAATTGTAATGTAAATTTAGGTTTATTCATGTGGCTTGGTTGATAACTTGACTTTAAGAAGTCAACAATCCCGTCAGCTCTTCCATTCAGCCATTCAATCAAACAGCTCTTCCCAATTTAGACTGTTTTTTTATTTTTATTTTTTCACTTCACTTAGTTAAGGGCTAAATGTATGGCTGTTAAAATGACCACAATGCATTCTGGATATTCCCTATTGAAGATCTTGCTGATTTAAGACCTAAACATGTAGCGGTGTCTGAACACAATGGTGGGGGATTACAACATTTTAATGATTCAAACCCACTGTTGGGTGCATTGTAGGGCTCATGAATGGGATAAGTTAACAGACCACAATAGTGGCATTAGTGCTAAACTGATGGACGATGTATGATGGAAGCTTTATGACATTTTATGAATGTATTTGAAACATCTTGCAAGCATAGTTTTTATAGTTGCAAGCATAGTTTTGAGTTCGATTTTTAGATGTATTTATTTTTATAGGTCCCTTTCCACAATCACAAAAGAAGCAAATAATTAGTTTGTTAAATAGCTTAAAAGAATGTCTGTTAATACTTGATTATGAGAGGAGAATTCAATTATACAAACTGAAACCAGCGACTCTAAGTCTAGCTATTTAGATTGAATCATCTGCAGTATAATTGATTTAAAGCTGAGATTATTGTGATTACATGGCAAAATAAAAAACAGTCTGGTGAGCGGATACATTCCTCTCTTACATTACTGTCTGCATCACACACACAGTGCACCTGGTGGTCTGTCTGTTTGTTGTGTTTCCTGAGAACATTCTTTCTCACACTCTGACTCTGTTGTTTTCAAGTATTTGAAATAGTTTTTTTAGTGGAATTAAAAACCCACAGCCTCAAAAGCGCTTGCCCCTGTTTCCATATGGCTCAGAAAAGTTCCCATAGCGATCTCCCACTGGCCCTGCTTATTTGCGATAGTAGTTGAAATGCGGCATGCTGCCATGCAAAGTTCATTAAATCACTGTTTTACCACTCAGCTTAATCCTTATACCAATACAGCAGTACAATCCCGTAAGACAAGAGAAAGAGAGACAGAAGCAGAGGACTTAAAGACTTGACAGATCAGAGCTGACGTTTTGTTTTCCCACCGTTGTCAGGGAGCACAAGGAATCTTGTTCCTGAGCACTAGCACTGCTCTTGAGGGAAAACGTGGGGATGCGGGACATGTCCTCCTATCCGCCCAATGAAATGCCTCCTCAATCTAGGACTGTCCTTGATTGAGGCCATCTGCCAGCGAATTCAGCAGGGCATCGGTTTATAGAGCGCATCCTATTGTCCTTGTATTAAGTTTGTATCAAAGATGAACTCGGGTGCAGGAACACTTTAGAGATAAAGCCAGTCCTATGTTTTTGGCAGTGCTGCCCCCTCTCTATCCTGTCCACATACAGCAGCTCCCACTGTAAGGGACGTCTTCACCAGCGGGGAGCCAAAGAGGATCTCATGGAATGCCTATCCTCTGTTTTGTTTTGTTTATACACTGACAATGTGTAATAGCGCATTACTATGGGGAGTTGGGGAGGGTGGGATGTTGAGATGGTGTTAAGAAAAGAAAAAAAGCAGTGGTACGTGCCAAGTGCCAATTGTCTCCTCGTAATAAGCACCAAAAGACCAACTTCTGTGTGTTACCATACAGGTGAACTCACTCCTGGGAAAGTAGGGTTTTTCTCAGCCTCCGCAGAGAGCCAGCGTCGCTCTTTTCTCTCTCAGCAGTAACGGGATTAGTCGTGCCATTGCTCTCCAGGCTTTCACGCCACTGTCTACTTCCCATCTTCCACTAATGTGATTATCCCAGCCCCTGTGGTCCAAGCAGAAGGACGAGGGACTCCTCTTGAGTTGCACAGTGCCTCACAGAACCCCTGCTCCAGCACCACCACCACCCAAATTCTCTAGCACCTCTGTAAGACATGTTGGGCACAATTCAGATGCCATCTTAGTCAAAACAAGACAAAAACTGCATTACGCCTCCATGCCTTGAAAAATAATCACTACATCTCAACAGCTATTTGGACCATAAAATTCTCAAAATTAAATAGCGATGCGTTAATGTCAACTATTTTTTGTGCAACCGTCTTATTCATTTCATATGAAATTTGTTTGATATGCAGTTTTCTGTGTGAGTGATCGGTGGTGGAATTGGCTGCGATGCAAGGGGCACCAGCTAAAATCTTGCCAAGGGCACCAAATTGGTCAGGGCCAGCTCTGTATGCAGCTCACTGAAACCGAACCTTATTGATAACTCCTGAAGATTTTCAGAAACTCTGGTTACAGTGTTGACATGTAGCCGGTGAAACTGGAGATTTTTGTGATGGCGTCTTCTTCTTCTAATAACGTTTTATGGCGGATGGCAAATCAACTTCTGGTGCATTTACCGCCACCAACTGGACTGGAGTGTGAAGCACTAATAAGCAACTAATATAAAAAATAAATAAATTCTCCTGATTAATCCTATTTCTTTAATGTATTTTATAATAGCGCCATACATTTTACCTTGTTCTGTATGCTCTTTCAAAAAGGCTTGTCAAATTAAATGATTCAACACCCATGTTTCTTAGTTCTTTAATGAGTTTTAACCTTTCTTTTACATATTTTTTTACATTTTATTAAAACATGCTCTATTGTTTCCGCCTGATTACAATAAATGCATTGACCTGTATCATGTTTTCCTATATTAAACAGAGAGTGATTTATGCTGCGTTCACGCCATACCGTAATTACCGTGATTTCGAGATGACAGCACGTGACGCAGCTGTTCACGTCCTCGTGCTCGATAAAACAGAGCCTGCGGTGGTCAGGTGTTATGTGGTACAAGTCGTAGCTCTCAGAAAACTCCCAGTTCACAAGTTGATGCGAGAAATCTTTTGGCGCTTTTCCACTGCGTGGTACGACTCGGCTCGGCACGGTTTGCGTTTCCACTGCAGTTCAGTACCACTTTAGAGTGGGCGGGATTATTCACATGTCGTTATAGTTGCGCCGCCTCTACTACCACGACTCCTAAAAAAAACTCATCAAGCTCATCAAGCTCTCGCTGGATCTGCTCCTCTGCTATCAACGAGAGGAACATCTGTACTTCCGCAACAGACAAAACATTTTGGTTGTTAAAAAAAGGTGCACTCATTCGAAACAGTAGCGTTCAATGCTTCGCTGGCTGTGCCGATTTAAATCTACACTCTTAAAAATAAAGGTGCTTCAAAAGGTTCTTCAAGCGATGCCATAGAAGAACCATCTTTGGTTCCACAAAGAACCATTCAGTCAAAGGTTCTTTAAAGAACATCTCTTTCTTAACTTTTTATAATCTGAAGAACCTTCTTTCGCCACAAAGAAGCTTTTGTGAAACAGAAAGGTTCTTCAGACGTTAAAGGTTCTTTATGGAACCGTTTAGACAAAAAGGTTCTTCTATGGCATCGTGAAGCAACTTTATTTTTAAGAGTGTAGCGGTTCTGTTGTGTTTGTGTCGCAAATTCAGTGACGCAGGTAGTGACGATTCTCTCCGGCCAATCCGTGATCAGCAGAGTTTACACGCCACGTTTTGGTAACGGTACGGTTCACTTGGAACCTCAACCGAAATGGTACTTAAAAAAGTACCAGGTACCAGGTACTGTACCCAGTGGAAAACCCCCCAAAAGTGAACCGTACCGAGCCGTACCATGCAGTGGAAAAGCACCATTTGTGACGTCGGCACTAACAACCGGTAATAACCATTTTTTCAGACTTCTGATTTGGCCAACATGGCTTTATGGTTAGGGTTATATCGCCACCTGTTGGTTTGGCATGCTCTTGACTGCTAGCGTGTTTTTGCATTTTCATGTGGACTAGATTATTTTTTAAAAAAGGACGAAAAACTCTGTTTATAAAAAAATACCCGTGTACGTGTGGACTATAGGGTATACGTCGAACATCACCTGACCAAACCCGGAAAACAGGTCTCATTGCTTCCGCTTGTCGGAGAACGTGTTAACAGCCGTATTAAATAATAGCGATATCTATAGACTTTTAAGATAATCAGTTAAACTAGCTAGCTGTTTTTTATTGTTGACGTTTTATTACATTTTTATATCTAAATGTGAAAAGAATAAAAATTAAAAAAACTTTTAGATATCAGTCCGCACATGTGATGGACATTGGTTATGATCATCATTGGTATCTACATTGAAGGCATCTTGAGTAAAACTGCTTCATATTTAACTAAGCATATGCAAAACGCTTGAACTGGAAGTGACGAGACCCGGTTAACAGAATATGGAAGTCTGTTGCGCATAACCCTTATTCCTAAGTTTTGGCATTATTGGCGTTCCATACAGGATGTTAGTGTTGACGTGACGTCAGATGTTTCATAGACTATCAAAATGAAGAAGGCACACACGCGGTAGCTCTAGCCATACATTGTAGCTGAACATATGACAATGCATGAAACTAACGTTAAACCCAGCGCAACATTTATCTGTTCGTTTCCCGACTGTCAAGCGTCGTACAACAGAGCATGGAAGCTAGAAGTGCATCTCTGCAAACATACAGGGGAGGTAAGTTAAGCACAAAGCCAACACGTGAGCAAAGACTGTCAATACATTTCATATAAGTTAACGTTAAATTAACGTTTTATTTGCGCATGTATGACACATTCTGGAAGCCATTCAATTGGATTAAAGTGACTTACATGAAATGACATTTGTCATAGAGTTCAAATCGGTCAACACGGCTCTCAGAGGTTTGATGCGAACGATCATTTGGTTGATTGGTTGGTTGGTTGGTTGATTGATTGGTTGGTTGGTTTGATTGATTGATTGATTGAAGCGGCCATATAAGTGCGAGTATAGCGGGTGCGGCAAATCGTTCTGCACAAAATAACATCTTGCTCGCCATACGCTGACACACACCGGCGACAAAACTTATCAGACAATAATAATGATAATTACAACAGCTGTGTTAATACATTTATTGTAACATTCACACACAGTGTTCAAATTAGGATCTTTAATATTTTCTCATGTTTTAAAAGAGGTCTCTTCTGCTCAGCAATGCTTTTAATTTGTGTAAAAAATACATGCCTGATTCAAGAAGGGGGTCTGATGGCCAAAAAATATTATTTTAGTATCTTTTTAAGTTAAATTGTGCTTTGTTGGTATAATGTCTGCTAGAATGTAAAAAATGTTCAGTGTTAAATATTTTTAAATTGTTGTTTGGTAATTGATTATTTCTAGGAAAACATGAAAAAACTGTAAAAAGCACATTTTGGCTATTTAATTTATGCAATGGTAAAAAACATTGTCAAAATGCATGGGGGGGGGAAACTTGAAAAACCGTGTTCGGTATTCGGCCCAGTGTTTTCATTTTTTTCAGCTTCGGCCAAGAATTTCCATTCGATGCATCCCGAGTGCTTTCCCATCATCCGAGTTTTGAAGTATCTGCCTCACTAACTACTAGGGCTGCCACGATTCCTCGATTTAAAAAAATCCTTGATTGCATTTTGCCCGTGTCGAGTAATCGGCAAACTACCGGAAGTGGTGCATTCCACGGACGAGAATCCATGAAACGCATTATTAGACCATCTTTCAAGGCTGCGTGATATATTAAACCCATTTTAAAAAATCAGCATAAAGCGCAATGCTATTGTGAATTCACAGATGCTACGATTCAGTTAAATATATGCGATGCGGCTCCGTTCACAGTAAATGCTGCGCCGCACAAACTGTTATCATTTACATGTGTGGAGCGTCTCAGACTCCATCGCTGCATATTGTTGTGAGTTTGGGTTTATTATAACGTTCATCTGGGAACGCAACGTGCACCACTTCATCAGATTTATAAGATAAATCATTTATAAACCCACGCAAACACAGGAGAATACATCAATATCTTTCTCAATATGCTAATTGTTAATCGCGACTTCAAAATAAGTTTGCGTGATCTGATGTCCACATGTTCAAGAATTACAGAAGCCATAAAGAAGTGGCCACATATTAAAGATTACGTGGACATTTGAATGAAATGTTTAGTCAAAATTAAACAAGGATTAGATCGCGCTGTAAAGTTTAAACTTTAAACTTGAAGTAATTATTATTGCCTCATTGCTATTGTATTTGTATTTTAATTCATTTCAAAGGCTGTTGTTCGCTTAGGTCTATTTTATCACCTCAAATAAATGAATTGTAATAATCGACAGATTACTCGATTACCAAAATAATCGTTAGTGACAGCCCTACTAACTACATTTCCATCCAAGGATTTTATTTGCACCAAAAAAAAAAAGGTTTTACACCTCAAAATAGAGCTGACAGAAATGCTAACTACAGAGAAAATTCTGATTTAAAAAAAAAATAAAATAAAAAATTCAACTTTTCATTCTGTACCTGCTCCAGTTCGACATTGTCCTCTGATTTTTTTTTTTTTTTTTTACATCTCCCAATTTGATAATGTTAAATTAGTAAGCTAGCCAATTTCGGTTGCCTTATTACTATATCAAGATTTGTGAACATCTGGGATTCTAAATATATAGAATTTGTGCTATGCGTTAAATTCAGTGGTTAAGAAGTCACTATGGGTTTGAGGCTTTGGCTTTAAAATTTTGTCTTAAGTATATATTTTTGTATTTGCTACAGCAAAGTTTACTGCGCCATGGTGTGGTTCATGATCCTGAAAAGAAGCAGGTAACTACTTGCAGTATTTATTACTGATCAGCTGAAACGGACTTTTAGCAACAGATTCTTCAATGAAGCACGAGGAGCTAGAGAAACAGAAAACTTAGACGTGCAAGTCAAAGAGCAATAGCTAACCCGAAATGTAACATTCAGCTGTTTAGTCACCACTGTTGTTCCAAACCTATATTCTCTTAGAAAACAAAAATTAAGCATTTTTTTTCACACTACAAGAGTTCATAGTGAGCACAGCCATCAATAAATACATCATAAGAATAGTCCTTATAACTAGCGCACGTAATTCGTAAACTTTTTATAGCACTGAATGAGGAACAGACCGAAATTAGAAGGAATAGTTCAAAATTTGCTAAAAAACCGGCCATCTGAGATGAGTTTGTTTCTTAATTGGGACAGATTTGGAGTGGAGTGGATTATTGTGATGTTTTTATCAGCTGTTTGGACACTCATTCTGACGGCACCCATTCACTGCAGAGCATCCATTGCTGAGACACTGATGCAATGCTACATTTCTACAAACCTGATGAAGAAACAAACTCATCTACAACTTTGATGGCCTGAGAGTGAGGACATTTTCAGCAATTATTTTATTTTTGGACGAACTTGCTATTCCTTTTAAGCTTATCTGCTGAAAATCCTCTCCTCTGTATCTCTCAAATCTCATTCTTTGTCATCTCTTCGTACTACACAAATGAGACCCAATGATGTATGAGCCATCTAACCAAAGGTTAATGTGCATAAACTTAAAAAAAAAATAAAATCTGAATGCAGAGTAAAGAAGTTCATCAACGAACGGCAAATTACCTTTTGGTCTACGGCTTCAGAAAACTTGGAAAATAAATAAAATAAAAAGACAATAATAATGATAATTACAACAGCTGTGTTAATACATTTATTGTAACATTCACACACAGTGTTCAAATTAGGATCTTTAATATTTTCTCATGTTTTAAAAGAGGTCTCTTCTGCTCAGCAATGTTTTTAATTTGTGTAAAAAATACATGCCTGATTCAAGAAGGGGGTCTGATGGCCACAAAATATTATTTTAGTATCTTTTTAAGTTAAATTGTGCTTTGTTGGTATAATGTCTGCTAGAATGTAAAAAATGTTCAGTGTTAAATATTTTTAAATTGTTGTTTGGTAATTGATTATTTCTAGGAAAACATGAAAAAACTGTAAAAAGCACATTTTGGCTATTTAATTTATGCAATGGTAAAAAACATTGTCAAAATGCATGGGGGGGGGAAACTTGAAAAACCGTGTTCGGTATTCGGCCCAGTGTTTTCATTTTTTTCAGCTTCGGCCAAGAATTTCCATTCGATGCATCCCTAGTGCTTTCCCATCATCCGAGTTTTGAAGTATCTGCCTCACTAACTACTAGGGCTGCCACGATTCCTCGATTTAAAAAAATCCTTGATTGCATTTTGCCCGTGTCGAGTAATCGGCAAACTACCGGAAGTGGTGCATTCCACGGACGAGAATCCATGAAACGCATTATTAGACCATCTTTCAAGGCTGCGTGATATATTAAACCCATTTTAAAAAATCAGCATAAAGCGCAATGCTATTGTGAATTCACAGATGCTACGATTCAGTTAAATATATGCGATGCGGCTCCGTTCACAGTAAATGCTGCGCCGCACAAACTGTTATCATTTACATGTGTGGAGCGTCTCAGACTCCATCGCTGCATATTGTTGTGAGTTTGGGTTTATTATAACGGGCTTTTTTTTTTTACGCGATCGACCCGGGTTCGATCCTGCCTTTTGCCAAACTTTTTTTTTTTCTCCCTTTTCAAATCTAAATTAAAATATGGCACTGTCTCAAACTATACCTACCTCTTCCGGTTTGTCTGATTTGTCGTTGTGTTTTTTGACTTGTTATTTTGGTTTTTTTAGACTTGCATTTGCGTTTGTAATTTGTTATTTTGTTTTCAGAATTGTGATTTGTTTTGCACTTCTCGGTCACCGTACATGTATCACCTTACCTGTCATGTGAAAAGCCTGTCATACTGACACAACTTTGCAGGCTATTCTTGCACCGCGGAGGGTTGCTCGTTTGTGGGAAAGAACTGGATGGAGATGACAAACCACAAAAAAGTTCATATAGGTAATCCTATGTTTTGTTCTGAATGTAAATAGCCTAACCTTACAGAAAGTTAGAAAACATTACTTTGGTAATTGTTTTGTGTGTGTGTGTGTGTGTGTGTGTTCAGTCAGGTTACAGTGTGATCAGTGTAAGAAAACATTCAGGGATAGCTGGTTCCTGAAGCAGCATCAGCATGTTCACTCTGAAGAGCGCGTGGTGTATCACTGCCCCAGAGATGGATGTTCACCACTGCGTTCAATCTTCAGAGCCACATACTGTCATTCCACGAAGAGCAGCGCTCCTTCATCTGCACTCAGCCTGGCTGCGGCAGGTCCTTTGCCATGAAGGTAACCGTGCTTTCTAGGGATGCCCCGAATGTTCGGCAACCAAAAAAAGCTCTTTCGTTGTTCGGCCAAATAAGCGAAACGACTGAATAAATTGTACCGAACAATGACGTGACTCGATCAAATAGCAACCAGTGTAAAGTGAGAGGGGTGCATTCTTTATAATGCAGCACACATGTCAGCTCGAGGAAAATCTGTGCTGAAACAGTGTTACTCCTCACATTTTATGAATTTTTACAAGGCATGTGACCATGCGATACGTGCAACGTATTCGTAATGAGACTCATTTATAAATGTGCTGCTGTCAACAAAAATAAGCATTGAGGTCTTCCTGCGCGTTTCCGCCAAAATAAGTTGACAATGTCAACAAACATTCATAAATGTTAGTATTGTTGTAATTTTACTGTTATGTAAAATAAAATAAACAGACAATAATAATGATAATTACAACAGCTGTGTTAATACATTTATTGTAACATTCACACACAGTGTTCAAATTAGGATCTTTAATATTTTCTCATGTTTTAAAAGAGGTCTCTTCTGCTCAGCAATGTTTTTAATTTGTGTAAAAAATACATGCCTGATTCAAGAAGGGGGTCTGATGGCCACAAAATATTATTTTAGTATCTTTTTAAGTTAAATTGTGCTTTGTTGGTATAATGTCTGCTAGAATGTAAAAAATGTTCAGTGTTAAATATTTTTAAATTGTTGTTTGGTAATTGATTATTTCTAGGAAAACATGAAAAAACTGTAAAAAGCACATTTTGGCTATTTAATTTATGCAATGGTAAAAAACATTGTCAAAATGCATGGGGGGGGGAAACTTGAAAAACCGTGTTCGGTATTCGGCCCAGTGTTTTCATTTTTTTCAGCTTCGGCCAAGAATTTCCATTCGATGCATCCCTAGTGCTTTCCCATCATCCGAGTTTTGAAGTATCTGCCTCACTAACTACTAGGGCTGCCACGATTCCTCGATTTAAAAAAATCCTTGATTGCATTTTGCCCGTGTCGAGTAATCGGCAAACTACCGGAAGTGGCGCATTCAACGGACAAGAATTCATGAAAATAAAATGCATTATTTTACCATTTATCAAGGCTGCATGATATATTACACCCATTTAAATATCATAATAAAGCATAATGCTGTTGTGAATTCACAAAGGCTGTGATTCAATTAAATAAATGTATGCCATGCAGGGTTAATATGTGCTTTTATTATTTATTTGACCCTTATGACTGGTTCTGTGGTCCAGGGTCACAATTTTTCCTGACCTTTCTTGGCTTTCTGTGTGTCTCTGAGTTTCATCTGCTCTTCGTGGATCTGTTTCCCTTTCATCAGTCTGTATAATGGAGGATCACAGTTGAGCTTCAGGCCTGTTTGGTCCATCAGTCGTATCACAGTAGCACGGTGCATTGTACCCAAATCCTCACCATCCTCGCCCAATAACTGGATATGCCGAGGGCCGATCTTCCTACCCACGCTGCCCAAAGTGCTTTCGGTTTCAGCTTTTTCGTCTCCTTCTGGAGATCTGTCACATTGGTGCCCCCCCTCTCAGTGTCAGTGGAGAAGGACATGTATGGCCAGGGCGAGACGATATGGCAAGAGCATGCTGGTCTGAGGGCTGATGGGATTCTTGCCAGCGGTGAGGAGAGCAGGCCGATGGGGCGAAGAAGAGGACTCAAAACAAGCCTCAGGAACCCCAGAGACATCCTAGAAGAGAGTGTCATGATGAAGGAGAAACGAATCATTTAATGATAGCAAATAATGTGAACAGACACTTCAAAACACACGATATGCAAAGCATTTACTCGAAACCCACAGTAACACACAAGTAGAGACTGTTCCTCCATTGTTGTGGTTTCTGATTGATTACGGTCCTTTAGATTTGAACTCCGACAAACGCGGAATCTGTCAAGTTTAGACTTCAAGACACATAATCCGTATGTTTATGCCATTTTGTTGTATTCAGCTTTTCTATTAGATTAAAATAAAATCTCCTCTGATTTGTAGGTGTCTTTTGGAAAGGAGCACAACTTTGCTTATCCAAAAAAATAAATAAACATGTCGATCCCTTTTGAATATAGAAGAAAGTGTATCAAACTTTCTGAGTAAGAATGAGAAGTTTAATGTGTGATTAGTATATAAAACAATATGTTTATTTGTAGAAGAGATACTTTTTTTTATTCTATATGTTTTTATGTTTTGTTGCATTATTGTACTGTGCTGTGCATTTTTAGTATGGTATATGGATGACATTTTTGTAGGCTATTTCAATTAAGGAAAAAGTGAAGGTTAATTAAAAGTTATAAGTTCCTTATAGCCTATAGAACTGGGTGAAAATGCAATATAAGACTGCATTGTACATTTGAACATGGTTAGACTTAAGCCAGATGCATCAAATGTTGTTAATAATAACAATAGCTCGTTTTAATTTAGGAATGCATGTTAATAAATAAATAAATAAAGAGCTCTGAATAGCATATCATAGCATAAAAGAGAACATGTGGGTCAGTTTCTGTGCGCTGGACTGTGCTTAACTGGAGCATAACGCTCATTGCTTCTCTTCATGCTGCTCGCTTGCTAGCTTTTCAATCCTACATTGGCTGAATTAAAAAAATAAAAATAAAATAGTAGCTACAACATAATCAGCTATGTAATAATATGAACTCCTTTTTATTTTGTCCTACTTTTGTTCTATTCTATGCACACGTAATGCTGCCAACACAATGCTTAATGGAACAATAGTGCTTTTTTGATCCATATGTTCGTAAAGTTTGGTCCATCAGTCGTATCACAGTAGCACGGTGCATTGTACCCAAATCCTCACCATCCTCGCCCAATAACTGGATATGCCGAGGGCCGATCTTCCTACCCACGCTGCCCAAAGTGACCGGTGCTTTCGGTTTCAGCTTTTTCGTCTCCTTCTGGAGATCTGTCACATTGGTGCCCCCCCTCTCAGTGTCAGTGGAGAAGGACATGTATGGCCAGGGCGAGACGATATGGCAAGAGCATACTGGTCTGAGGGCTGATGGGATTCTTGCCAGCGGTGAGGAGAGCAGGCCGATGGGGCGAAGAAGAGGACTCAAAACAAGCCTCAGGAACCCCAGAGACATCCTAGAAGAGAGTGTCATGATGAAGGAGAAACTCTAATCATTTAATGATAGCAAATAATGTGAACAGACACTTCAAAACACACGATATGCAAAGCATTTACTCGAAACCCAGAGTAACACACAAGTAGAGACTGTTCCTCCATTGTTGTGGTTTCTGATAGATTACGGTCCTTTAGATTTGAACTCCGACAAACGCGGAATCTGTCAAGTTTAGACTTCAAGACACATAATCCGTATGTTTATGCCATTTTGTTGTATTCAGCTTTTCTATTGGATTAAAATAAAATCTCCTCTGATTTGTAGGTGTCTTTTGGAAAGGAGCACAACTTTGCTTATCCAAATAAATAAATAAACATGTCGATCCCTTTTGAATATAGAAGAAAGTGTATCAAACTTTCTGAGTAAGAATGAGAAGTTTAATGTGTGATTAGTATATAAAACAATATGTTTATTTGTAGAAGAGATACTTTTTTTATTCTATATGTTTTTATGTTTTGTTGCATTATTGTACTGTGCTGTGCATTTTTAGTATGGTATATGGATGAAATTTTTGTAGGCTATTTCAATTAAGGAAAAAGTGAAGGTTAATTAAAAGTTATAAGTTCCTTATAGCCTATAGAACTGGGTGAAAATGCAATATAAGACTGCATTGTACATTTGAACATGGTTAGACTTAAGCCAGATGCATCAAATGTTGTTAATAATAACAATAGCTCGTTTTAATTTAGGAATGCATGTTAATAAATAAATAAATAAAGAGCTCTGAATAGCATATCATAGCATAAAAGAGAACATGTGGGTCAGTTTCTGTGCGCTGGACTGTGCTTAACTGGAGCATAACGCTCATTGCTTCTCTTCATGCTACTCGCATGCTAGCTTTTCAATCCTACATTGGCTGAATTAAAAAAATAAAAATAAAATAGTAGCTACAACATAATCAGCTATGTAATAATATGAACTCCTTTTTATTTTGTCCTACTTTTGTTCTATTCTATGCACACGTAATGCTGCCAACACAATGCTTAATGGAACAATAGTGCTTTTTTGATCCATATGTTCGTAAAATATTATTTATGTATTTACTTATGTACTTATCAATTATTTTGTGTAGTACCCTTATAAAATGGTTTTTTTGGAAATGGATCTCGCTTAATACCACCATACTTAAGCTCTTTTTATATACTTACTCCTAAAAGCAGACAAAAACTTTGTAAAGGCTTTCTAATATGTGTTTTAGACATTGTGGGAAAGGCAGCATGGGTTGACCCTGTGGCTTAGGCCTTGGCTGCATTGAAACAGTAAATCTAGAGATTTTACAGTCAGCTGAGCAGCAATAGATGAATTTGTTTAATGCTGATGGGTACAAAGAGCCTCTAAGCTTTGCTGTTCTCAATGGCTTTAACCTTCGTGTCAGAAAGAAGCTGCTCCATTTCTCCCAGAATCTCCCAACCGCAGGTGCACCGACAGATCCCTCCCATCAGAGCGCTGGGCACAGGAAGTGCAAAGAGCCCGAGGTCATAGGTCACAGCGGAGGCCCTTGTTATGTTTCCATCAGCAAGGTTTGAGTTGCAAAGAGCTGGAAGAAACAGATTGAATGAAAGAAAGAGCCTATAAGAGGACAGTAGAATAGGACTGGCTGTGGGTGATTGGCTGTGTAAAAAAAATTAATTCAAGTCTTGCAAGTATTAAAAAAAAAATCTTTTTTTGTCTATAATTGCTTTTTTTTGGTAATGTTTAAGTCTAAGCGCGTAGTAATGGTTTAATTTTATTCTTTAACCTTTTAAATGTAGGAGGAATGTTAAAAGATCGATGGCTATACCGCAATGAGAGCGCATTTAAAGGAACACTCCACTATTTTTGAAAACAGGCTCATTTTCCGACTCCCCTAGAGTTAAACAGTCGAGTTTTACCGTTTTCGAATCCATTCAGCCGATCTCCGGGTCTGGCGGTAGCACTTTTAGCTTAGCTTAGCATAGATCATTGAATCTGATTAGACCGTTAGCATCTCGCTCAAAAATGACCAAAGAGTTTCTGTTTTTCCTATTTAAAACTTGACTCTACCATGAGTGCAGCAGGCGCAATGATATTACGCAGCGCCTGAAAATAGTCCCTAGCTAGGTAACTTCCATTAAGCCTATTTCAGGTGCTGTGTAATATCATTGCGCCTGCTGCACCCATGGTACGGCAGCAAAGTTCCTTGATTATTACGCCGGAATGAGAGTATAGCTCCTAGCCCTATCGGCCTAGAAAATCGCAACTTATCATTTTCCGTCGGTCTTAGTACACGATGTAACTACAGAAGAGTCAAGCTTTAAATAGGAAAAACATAGAAACTCTTTGGTCATTTTTGAGCGAGATGCTAACGGTCTAATCAGATTCAATTATCTATGCTAAGCTACAGCTAAACGTGCTACTGCCAGACCCGGAAAAACTCAACTGTTAACTCAAGGGGAGTCGGAAAATGAGCCTATTTTCAAAAATAGTGGAGTGTTCCTTTAACAATGCTGCCCTTTATTGCAGAGCTAAAGTGCATAATGATGAACCTCCAGTCTATTCAGCGAATGAGACCTTAGATTAATGAAGCTGTGAGGGCATGAACCACAAAAGTTTGGAGAAAGAACTTTGTTGCAAAGGAGATGGCTGACAAAAAATCTGCCAAAAAAGATAATTGTACATGCTTGACTGCACCTAGAGAAAGATGCACTTGCAGAAAGAGCATTCACGAAGCAGCCTTATGAGCTTCCTAGTTTGCTAATAAGTGCAAGGATACCAGTTCTTCTAACAGGGACCCTGCAGTGGCACACATTTCAAACAAAAAGGTATCACAGTATCTTCTCGGAGGAGAATCTTATACCACCCTAAACACAGTCTTCTTTTCAGCATCTCTCTGTTTTTGGGCTATATGAGTCTTTGTTTGCTGCTCATGGAGCATGTCTTTGTTAGACTCTTAACAGTACTTTTTAGAGTTAGGGATTTGAACAAATAACGTACTGTAAAAAATTATATTTTGTCAGACAGACTCTATTTTATATGTTGTCTGGACTATCAACATTTTAAGAAGTTGATATTACATAAAAACAATTTGATCACTGATGCACTAATCATTTGTTCATCTGAAGGAATGATTAGTTTAGCTTAACATGCAAGATTACTGAACTTGGATCAACAAGTAAAACATTGTTTTTGAGGTTAGAAAACTTTTTTCCTCCATAAATTGTGCATACTCAAAAAGTAAAGCGTCCTGTTTTTGAGTTTTCTCCACTTCTAATACAGGCTAGTAATTTGTTCTGCACTTTTAGCAAGCACCTGTAGCAAACACAGAGCAATGCAATAAAAAACACTCTAACCACCCTATAAATACTACTCACTTTTTCTTTAGAAAATGTACAAATCTAGTTTTTCCCTTGTTTTAATGCATATAGTTCACATAGGTGAGGGTGAATACATGATAAAAGTTTTAGAACAGAATTTTCATTTTCTAGATGAGATGAGATTTGGAGAAATGTAGCACTGCATCAGTGTCTCTGCAGTGAATGGGTGCCGTCAGAATGAGAGTTGATAAAAACATCACAATAATCCACACTACATCAGATAAAGACAAAAGCTGTGTGTTTGTAATAAATTCATCATTAAGATTGGCTAAAATACTGCTTTCTCCTGTCAGAAGGTGCTCATCTGAATCAGGAGAGAAATCTGCACAGATTTACAAACAAAAACTGCTCTAAACAAATATGTGGCTGGATTTGAATGTGAGAGACAACAGGAGATGGGCTTTTTCACCGGAGGAGAAAATATAAATTTTTACACAGTTTACACAGTAGAGTTTTTATGGGATGATATTAGACTCTAAATGATTAATAGATGCACGCACAATTATGCCATCGCAGAATTGCAAAATCCTGAAGGGACTGTATATCTCACACTGAAGGAAAATAAATTCTATTGGACTTTTTGTGGCTACTTGTTTTAGTTAGTACATAACAATATTGAATTGCAATACTTGTAGAATCGCAATTCTTAAAAATCACAATGCATATCGTATATCAGCACCCAAGTATCGTGATAGTATCAAATCAGGAGATGGGTGTATCATCCTAGCCCTAGGAGGAATTAATATTATATTATGGACTTATATTTCGGGCCAAAAGCAATGGTTTAAAGTTAAAATGATGGATATTGTTTTTCCTTACAAACACAGAGGAAATGTTCAGCAAATCTTCATTTTTGAATGAAATTCAAAATCTTAGTGAGCTATGTGATTTGTCAACGATTTGTTAAAATCACACGTTTAGAACAACAGGTTTGTTTAATGCAAATAAGTGCTTGCAACCAAAGGGCCGGGGCCCACTTGGGGGCCTCAGCAAACCACCAGGGATGATCAAAACAAGTTCCAATCTCAATGAAAAAAATACAAAAATAAATAAACCTGTCATCATATTTCTGAGTCTGTTAATTTTGTGTCTGTTCAGAATTACCAGAGGTAAATATCAGCTTAGATAAGAGCGCCTTCATACCTTCTCTTGGACAAAGATGAGTCTTGGAGTCAAAAAGGTTGAGATCCACTGATGCTATAATAGAAAGGACATTGTTGCCTCGCTCTACACTGTCTCTCATCAACCCAAACTCTTCTCCACAGCTCGAGTGAAAAAGCGTCAATCCGCTCTTGAAATTCTAAAGAAATGGGAAAGAAATCCTTCCGCGCCAAGCTCCACGGCACTCTCAACATATTCTGATTTATATCAGTGCTTCATTGTGCCTCTAACTGTTTTAATCCAAATAAAATCAAAGGTAATGTTTCATTAGCTGTTATTTTTACATAATGATCCTTTATCAGCGGAATGATTTTTTTTGTATTAACATAATTAGCCAGCTCTCAGCGGTCCGCAAGGTCTAATTGGCGCTGTGGCATGATGGGAAATAGCACAAGGTGTCGTGTTGAGCAGGTGTTGATGGTGGAGGTGAGTGGCAAACGAGGGGCAACGCAGAGGCGGGTAATTACAGGATGAATTTCACTTTAATAAATGTGGGAGATGCAGATAGCAGGGCTTTCTACCTAATGGCTTCTGCCTCTGGAGCCAGTGTGTGTGTGTGTGTAGCTCCGTGGAGTACTCCGGGCCGCGCGCTCTCTCTCCTCACTCAGCTCGAGCTAAAAGCCCTGGAACGGGACGGTAATTGCCCAATTAGGCCTCTTGCTCGGCGGCCCGTACCGCTCTCTCCGCGCCTCCACGCCACCGCTCGCACCGATAATTGAGCTGAAAGCATACGAACGGCCGGCAGACAAACAAGCTACTAGAAAATAATTACTTGGAGTGTTTCTTTTCAGTAGCTGTACAGCGGATTTCATTATCGTGAATAGCCACTAAAGCTGCTCGAAACGCAGGTAGTTGTCATTTTCATAGGGACTTGATAATGACATTAATTTGTCTTAATGGCTGGTTCTATTGTTATAAATAGGAAAATGAGCCGAAATTGTCTTGCTGTGGCGAGGCGAAGAGGACGCCGTCGAGCTCCCGGCAGACATGAGGAGTTAAATTTGTGTGCTTGTCAAATTTCCAATAATTTGTTATATGGAACACGAGTAATGCCAGTGCCATTAGGGTTCATTTTCCCTAAATTCATTACTGCCCTTGTTTCTCTTTTATGTTTCTAATGCCCAATCACATTTCTCTGTGCTTCAAGTGGTTTTACAAGGATTGGACTGACTGACAGACACAACACACACACACACACACACACACACACACACACCGCGCGCGCATGCCTTCTTGTGCAGTTATGCGCTCACTCACTCACTCACTCACTCACAGATGTGCATACTGACACACAGCCAGCACTACTCACAAAACTATGATATTCATAGTAGCAGATGTTGTGAGATTACTTTTGGACCGATGTGGATTAGAACTGTCAAGTGTGTATTTCAGTGCTGTTAGTGCACTAATGCAGCTGACTCGGGGATGCTGGAGCCTTTTCCCCCAATGAGTTCAAATGACATTACAGCAAAGTAGACCTAATGGTGAATCAGTCCTGCGCAGATGACTGCAAGCATGAGCTCCGACAGACTACCACGACCCAGTAGCTCGATTGCTGTTGCTTTGGTTTATCAACAGAGGGCGACGTAGTAACATTCAGCTGAAGATGTTTCAGATAGCTCGCACACATTTGTTTAACTTTTAGAAAACCTGCAGACATTAATAGCGCAAGACAATCACATTGTACAATTATTTCAGAATTACAAGAACTTGTCTCAATCCATTCAGCTTGTCACAGTCATCTCTAGAATTTTCTAGGATTGATTCTTAAGTTTGACACTAGACTGATGCAAAAAAATAAAAATAAATGCACACACACACACACACA
>NW_015505797.1:412717-414158 GCF_001515645.1 Sinocyclocheilus grahami | reverse complement strand
TTTTTTTTGCACATTATTTAGCATTAAAGCTCATTAAAGCAACTCATATTTGTCACTATTTTTAAACATTAAGAGTAATAAATTCAACACTTTCAAAAGCCAGAGTTTCAGAGATCTTTTTTTTAATGTACTGTGATTTTTGACTAATTCTAGTTAATTCTACTATTCTCATCTCACTTACTGAAGAAGATGGGAAAGCATACAATCTACGCAACTACATAAAAAATGTATCTATGCATCTTTGCTTGATCGCTCCATCAATATAGGAAGAGGTATTGAATGGATGGATCAGATATTGTTGACTTGAAATTATACAAACTGGGGCAAAAATTAACATTTCATTCTATGTTAATCTACCACAGACCACATTGAAAGAGCTTAAATTGCATTTAACTCTTGTAATTAATCATTTTAGTCATGAAGACCTTCAAAATATGCATTTTGTACTTTTAATGTCTAAATGAAATTGCTAGGATTAAAAAGTATAGTATTTCATCCTGAAAATGTATGAATACAAGTTATATAAGTTAATACTTAAAATCCTCAAATAATACTTAATTCTAATAGTGGAGTATATTTACTCAAGTACTTTAAGTACTCTGTTTTCTTGAGAATATTTAACTGGTTATCAGTTTATAGAATATGTTTGTTCTTAACATCATGCTCTGTCACGTTACTCCTTTGTAATGTTCCTTTAAATAAAAAAGCCAATCATCCTCCAAGAGCTGAGAAAGATCCCTGAAGCAACAGATTGTGTGAAGTCTGTGACCTTGGTCTGTTTCACTCTTAAACATTACACCTTGTGACAAAATAAGATAATATAATAAAATATAATACAGTATAATATCAAAATTGCATCACAGAAATGACCCAGTTACTAAAAGGTTCTCAAAATATAGATTTATTTTATTTATTTTTTTACAGGCCAAGCAAGTTTATTTATTTTTTGAATAAGATGGATTTGGAATAACTTGCCGAACCTGAACTCATTTTAACAGGACGCCGATAACTTCATTTTTTTTATCCTTTTCTTTTTTAATTTATCATATGTTTCCCCATTGTGCCCCCATTTTCATTCTAAAAGAACTGTTCTTAAGCATCTTTGGCAAAGTTTCAGATTTCCAAAATCATTGGTTGTACATGATGCACATGCTATTTTGTATATTTGCAAACAGAAGACATTCTGCCACAGTACCTGTAATTGTTGTTCTTTACATATTTTACAGTTATTAACAGTAATTTAATCATTTAAAGAGTGACATTTCTGACATTTGTGTTATAAAACTGCATACGTAACAGAATAGCAGACAAAGCTTTGTACATTTGTCTAGTAAATGTTTCTATATTGCATTATTTATTAATGTGGTCATGTTGCATTCTGTGTATTTCTCTATATATAATGCGTGTGCGTGTGTGTGTGTGTGTGTGTGTGTGTGTGTGT
>NW_015505797.1:402172-412643 GCF_001515645.1 Sinocyclocheilus grahami | reverse complement strand
GTGTGTGCGTGTGTGCGTGTGCGTGTGTGTGTGTGTGTATTCATGTGAGTCTGTTGGTTCAGTATGACTCACTGATATGAGTGCTTTGACTCTGGTGGGAATGTTGTGCTCTTGTGAGCTGTGTGTTGTGTAACTGCTGTCTAATAATACTTTTTAAACAACTCTCTTTAAACTTCCCAATGGAACTGTCAGCCAACAGAGCTGACCTGCTGCTCAATAAAACACCGTTTTATATCCAGAGGATCACACTGGTGCCACAATAGAGCCGAGCACAGCTGAATTCAGCAAATTAGTCACCCACTGGGCCAAAACATTAGATTTGAATATGATGATTTGAATATGACTCTTGTGGATTTTAATGAATGGTCAGACCTCGTTTTTAATTGTGCACAACCATTTGATTTAATCTGGTCAGAGTAGTAAAAGGTTCATATGCAGATAGATGTATAAATGTCCCTAAAAATATTTGGACAGTTTAGTTACATTTAAAAGTCCATGAATTTCATTGCATTAAATTCAAAATGCCATCCCAAGTGGCATTTGCAAACTAATTAGAGCAATTCTCAGCCATTTATGCTATTAACCAAGTGGTTTTAAGTCACTTTTTAGTGGATGTATGATGTTCACACAGATGTCCTAATCACAGGTCAAATAAATGGCACTTCGTTTAAAGGTACAGTCAGTATTTTGGTGCTAATTTAAAAAGTTGTACACATTATTAAGAAATAAATTGGGTTTTGAAATTTATTTCGAGATACAATGGAGCGAGAAGCAAAAAATAGACAATGTAACGCTTATTATTATGCAATGGGGAAATCAGTACCGCTGAAGAAGCACTAAACATCTGAAGCCAAATGAAAATCTGATGAACAAGAAATCTGTAGTTGTCTTTATACTTGTAGTTGAATTTATTCCCTAAATGAGGCAGTTTGCATTTAGCACACAAACAGACAAAGCAAGGTAGTGTTATTTAGGGCAATCTGAGGGCAACACCTAAAAAAATCTGAATGCGTCATATTGTGTTGATTTTTTAAAAAATGTTTTAACAATTCCCTTTTTACAGTGTAGTTGAAAATTACAAGCACAAAATGTGTAATTATCTGAAGCCATATGAAAATCGAATGCACAAGAAATCTGTAGTTTTCTTGATGAATTTATTGGTTAAATGAGGCAGTTTGCATTTAGTGAACAAAGAAGTTCAAATTCAAAGAACGTAGGACAATTTTTAAGACAACGAGAGAGAGAGAGAACCTATGAGCCAATGTTAAGAGAACCTAAAAATCTTTTTTCTTGTTTTCTCAACCTTATAAAGTGCATAAGACACAAAAATGAAATACGAGCGTAAACATTGGGACGGCATACAAAAGACTTCATGACTGAGAAAATCCTGAGTAGTGATGCTCAAGTTGCGTAAACTAGTTAGTGTCAGTGTAATTTACTGTGCATTAAACTTGACGTTCATGCTGATCCAGATGGTAATGCAGCACTAACACCATTGTGGAATTGGTACCAAAAAGCGATGCTAACGCTCTCTAAAGAACTACTGAATGCACCTTTAATATCTGGAATCTAATGCAGTTTGTTTGTAGCTAGCTTGAGGGTCCAGATACGTTTGGGGCCACTATATATTTTTCATTTGACTTTGCGTAGGTGTTTGTATGCACACGACACACTCTCCATACAGCCCTCATCTCCAAGACACAACACACACACTCAAATACGCAAAAAAAAAAGTGAAGGATGGGTGACTTTTATTGGTCCGGCAATAAAAGAGTCTGTTGAAAGGAGAGAGGGTCCAAAAGAGAGAAAGAGGCATTCAGAGGGAGGGGCAGAGGAGTGTGAAACAAGGTCTCATCCATCAGTGGTGTGGAGCAGAGACATTCCAGCACTGTTAACCGGGAGGACACACTCACTCACTGCCACAATGGAGGGGGGGCAGCTGGGCTTCAGCTGGGAGGAGCGAGGAGTCAAAGCACAACCTCCCTCACCTCCTTCTTTAGCTTTCTGTTCTTCTCACAGCCAATTCAGCAAACTCTATGGCCATGACCAATGTAAATTTCAGACGCTCAAAGCATGCATACCAGCAATAGGCTCTTTGAAGACTTTGATATTTGGCTTTTTGGCTGTCTTTGCTGAAGATTCTGAGTTTCAGTCAAGTGGTTTGTCGATTGGGTTGGTGTTTACTATGCAGTTGTTTGCGCGCATTTTGGAAAATGTCCTCCCATTTCTCCAACTGATGCGACTACGTTTTCTTGTTTCTCCTCCTCTCACTCTTTAACTCACGTCCACCGTTTGGCGAGTCGATTCAGCAAACTCTATGGCCATGACCAATGTAAATTTCAGACGCTCAATGCATGCATACGAGCGATAGGCTCTTTGAAGACTTTGATATTTGGCAGTCTTTGTTGAAGATTTTGAGTTTCAGTTAATGATATTGCAGTTTGTCGATTGGGTTGGTGCATACTATGCAGTAGTTTGTGTGTATTTTAGAAGTTCCTTTGGAAAATATCCTCCAGTTTTTCCCAACTGTTGCCTTCGGGAACGAGATTCCTCGTTTGTCCTCCTCTCGCCTTTAACTCCCGTCCATCGTTTGGTGAGCCGATTCATCAAACTCTGTGGCCATGACATGGCATGACCAATGTAAATTTCAGACGCTGAATGCATGCATACAAGCAATAGGCTTTGAAGACTTTGATATTTGGCTTTGGCTGTCTTTGCTGAAGATTCTGAGTCTCAGTCAATGGTAAAAAATGGTTCTCCCATCTCTCTAAACTGTTGCCTTTAAGACTAGGATTCCTCATTTCACCTCCTTTTCGCTCTTTAAACACATCCACATGAACTCTATGGCCATGACCAATGGAAATTAAGGATGCTCAAAGCATGCATACCAGCAAAGATCTTCGAAGACTGTATTTTGTATTTTGGTTTGATTGGGTTGATTTGGGTTGGTGCTAAGGTTCAGTTCAGTTCAGTTACTTAAAAATCATTAGGATATTAAGTAAAGATCATGTTTCATGAAGATATTTTGTAAATTTCCTACTGTAAATATATCAATACTAAATTTTGATTAGTAATATGCATTGCTAAGAACTTAATTTGGACAACTTTAAAGATGATTTTCTCAATATTTTGATTTTTTTGCACCCTCAGACTCCAGATATTCAAATAGTTGTATCTCTGCCAAATATTGTCCTATCCTAACAAACCATACATCAATGGAAAGCTGATTTAATTTCACAAAATTGACCCTTATGACTGGTTTTGTGCTCCAGGGTCACATTTATCCTTTGCACTGTCTTTAAGACCAAGCTTCCTCTTGTTTGTCTCTCCCTAACTCTTGTCCATGCTTGGTGTGTGTGAATGTTAATGTTTGTGATTGCTCAGCTCTTGGTGAGTAGGGATTGGTGTATGTGTATGTCTGTGCATATTTAAGCGAGTGTTTGGTTAAATTGTAGGGAGCAGGTGATGGCTTTTTGGAGTGCACCCTTTCACACCCCTCTTATTTTGCGGTTGAGCAGCGTGAAGAGTTGGGAGAGGCAAAGGGCCTCCATCCCTCTCTCTCAGGGGCTGCACCTGCCCAGACTGTGTGTGTGTGTGTGTGTGTGTGTGTTAGACTAAGTGTGAGAGAAATGGTGAACTCTGACCAACTGACCTCAGAGCCTTGCTAATAGCAACCTGCCCTGCATAACTGTAATGCATGCAGATGCACTGATCTTATGAACAGACAGACCGACGCCTTGTGTTACAATGATTTTACATAGGTAGAGATGTTAAACACGACATGAAGCAAAAGTCTCTGTATTCCATGGTAAAGTACATCTAAATCATGTACAGCATCTTATGGTTTATTGCTTTTATAATAATGTGCATCGGCAATATGATAAAAACACCAATGTTTAAAATAATTGCATGCATTGTTAACATAAATCACAGTACAGACGTCTTCTGCCCAGAAATGTATTTCATTAGTCAAATTATAAACTTATTAACAGCCAATCTTTGCAGCATAATAGCATGTTAATATAGAATTCAATTGATGATGCGAATATATACCGGATACTTTCTAACGACCTCACGCTTGGCTTATCTAAACGAGCCAATTACAAAATCCATTTTTTAAAAATGCTCTTCTCTCATTGTTCCAACACTGTAAAAATATCTGTAATTTTTACAGAAAATGCTACACATAACATATGAATACATTTTATAAAAATATTTTTGTTTCTTATTTTTTGTTAGTAGTAATGTGCATTAGGTTGTTTTCTGTTATTTAGTTAATTCATGTGAAGTGCATTATTTTAGTGTCATATGTTTCTATGTTTTTACCTAATGTGTGTTTGACCATGTGCACCGTCTATTCACAAACATTGGTTGTGTTTTATGGCTAGGCCATGTATAATGAACTGCACAGCAGATTTTGTTCTGGAAAACAAATAACAAGTGAAAGTGAAATCAAGTGTTATTTCAGTTGTAATTTACAGATTGCATATTACAGATGTCTTGAGGCTTTCTGTCTAGTAGAGATTCATCCTATATTTGCTTTTGGATTTTTGTCAAATGTTCTGCATTATGTTAGCTTATTTGAAATAACCGTACAATAGCCCCACAAACTTACACCACACTAAAAAAAATTTTTTTTTAAATGTTGCGGAATTTGATTAAAATATCAAAGTGGCATTTTTAAAGAAACATAGCATAAGCACATACAAAAGTAAGCTGGCTGTGATTGTAAATTAAAAACAATAGACCACTGCAGTGATGATAGGCCAGCCTGTAAGTTTGCATCCACCTGGTTCCCTCGACAAAAACCCAGTAGGATTTTTCCACTGGCTTTTAGATAATTGTGGAAAACAAGCTCTCTGACCAACAAAGGTTTATGATTCTTACATGTTTTGTTCATCATGATAATGGTTACAAATAAACACAACTTTTATGAATTTTGAAGACTAAATACAATCGCATGAAGTAGAAAGCTAAACATAAGCTATAAATGAAGTTGCATGACTTTAACTTCACCACTTCATTAAGCTGACAACCTCCGTAGTCCCATTTAGATACTTGTAAACAACCACGTTTGTGTCCCTGCAGCACAAAAGCAGTGTTAAGTCGCTGGGGGATATTTGTAGCAATAGCCAACAATACATTGTATGGGTCACAATTATTGATTTTTCTTTTATGCCAAAAATCATTAGGATATTAGTTTTTTTCTGAAAACAAGACAATAATTTTTACTTGTCTAGAAAATCCTTTTTGATTTAAGAATTTTTAGATATTTTGGCTGGAAACAAGACAACAAATCTAAGCAAGAAAAACGTTTTTTTGCAGTGTATAGTTTGCAAAAAAAACTACAGTAAATGTATGTTTTTATTTTTTTTATTTTTTTATTGTAAAGCACTTTGAGAAGCCTTTAATGGTTTAGAAATTGAAGTATAGTCGTCTTACAAGTGTAAGTTTGGTTTGTAAACTGGACATTATGGTCTGTGTGTTGTTTCTCTGGTGTGGTCTATGCATGAGAACAGTGGGATACAATACTCATTTATAAAGTCTGTCGTTCTCATGACGAGCTGTCATGGAGATGCCGGCGGCTCTTGTTATGTCAGACAAACTGGGTACAAATGGGGTATTATTTGCCACACAGAGGTCCGTTCGGGTTTCATCTGGATCCGGGTCTGTGTCATTGCACCCCTGGTCTGCTCTGGTCCACTGAAAGCTGGTTTCCAGGGTGATAGAGAGGAGGAGGGGGTCGTCAGAGGCCCCTCCTCAGGACTGCGTCCCGCCGCGTGTCGACCCCTCAATAGAGCGCATCTGCAGAAAGGCAGGGAGCCTCTGCTTTTGCCCACTGACCCGTTCATACTGCAGCCACACAAAAACACACCCAACAGATTTTATACCCCAAGCACAGGCCTTCTCTGCAACACTGCGTGTTGTCATAACTCAGCACACACACACACACACACACACACACACACACACAGAGTGAGAGAGAGAGAGAGCGGTTGCCCTGGTCATTAGTAAAGGGGGAAAAGTCAGATGCGGGAATGAAAGAAACCAGGCAGAAAAAAAATCAAAGGAAAAACGTAAACAAAAGACAGCTCTAAAACACAAAACACTCCATGGAGATTTGGGAAGAAAAGGGGATATTGGGTTATGAAAATGAATCAGGGGGCTTTTATTGCACATGCAAATGGGGCTTTTTAGATTTCTCATTTATTACCCTGAGAGAGAAGCTATCAGCCCGCTGTCTGTGTAACCATCTCTGATATATGCAACCCATACAGCTCTGCCCTGCGATAGGATAGCACCACAACACAGCTTTTATTAGTGTTTCGTAATATTTAGTCATTTATAACTAATTACGTTCACATATGGTCAAGCAAAAAGTGACAAAACATAAAAGGCCGTAAAATAATAATAAGGCAAATAACATTAATCACAGTTTTATTAATTTTAATGATCAGCCCTGCTGCAAATAATAACTTCATTTTCAAGTGCATAAGGCATGCTAGATAATATGAAAAGAATATACCTGTTTTAAAATCTTGAAGGGAAAGTTCGACCAAAAAAATTAAAATTTGGAATCATTTACTTACTCTTTTTTTTTTCTGTGGAACAAAAAAGATAATTTAAGAAATGTCCCCATAACAGAAATAAGAAAGTCAAAGAGGTTTGAAACTACACGAGTGTGAGTAAATAACGACAGAATTTTAATTTCATTTTCACAAGAGATTTAAGTATATTGTTATTTTCCTTGTGTCATTTTCAAAATATGTGATCAGGCATATGAACATATAATTAACATTTTGTTTTCAAATGTTTTGAGTGAGTTTTGAATGCTTCCATTGATTTTATGCACATATGATATCAATAAATCGCATAATATCACATGCATATATTAAACTCTGTAAATCAGAATTATATGCACCCTGCTCACTAGTAGATATCAGTTGCATAAACTTACTCTCTGTGTTAAGACTGTGTAATAAGAACTAGTCTGACCAGCTAGTTAGCCATGGGTTAATAGAACAAACTAAATTTTTCACTACATTTTACATTAAAGAAAAAAAATAGATGACTAACTTGTTAAAGACTGTTAGAACTGGGATCAGCCACTGATACACTCATAAATTTAACTTTAATAAATATTAATCCTTTAATTAATTTGGCATTGGAACAGTAACAACAGTTTCTTGTCTTATGCTGTGAATTTAACACGGTTATGCTTTAACAGAAATTAATTTTTTGTCAAGCAACCTACAAATGTGTTTCATGTGACAGCAAAATTAAATGTTTTTATTCTAGTCAAATAATTAGTTAATTTGATTAAATCAACCAGACTGAGTTACTCCAATAATGTAAATATTTTTTAGAAAACCAGCTTTTTGTGTGACAACAGCACATTTTCCATATTACATATTAAAATCGATTGATTAATGCGTGGACATCAGATAGCAGGTGATTCCAATCAAACTCCCTCCCATCCGCCATCCTTTAATCTGTACCTCTCTTCTGATCCCTCTCTCTACTCCTCCCACCGTCCCAAAAGATGGACAGAATAAGAGTGAGGAAGAGGCTGTAGGACAGACCAATTAAGGGAAGGTTTAAGGGAAATACACAGAGGAGGTGCAAAAAAAAAAAGTCAAGCTCAGCTCTCTATTTCTGTATGCTACATCCATCTGAGGACCTTCTCAGACCGGTTTTGCTTGGGCAGTCACTCTGAGAGGTGGAAAATGTGGTTTGCATTCCTTGACTTTTGTTGTCTTGGGAGGGAAAAAGGAACTGGGTCGAACAATAGCGAAACCTCGGATGACAGGACCGTCACTGCCGTCCTCAACACTTTGAACAATCTTGTCAAAGGGGACACTGAAGAGGTCTGCATTCTAAACATTGTCACATATGTGTACAAACCTCTTGAAAGAACTTTGCTGACCTGCCTATCCGCCTTTACGGGGGTTCAAATGGCAAAACACTTTCTTTGTGTTGAGAGTTCATTAAATTCATTGGTTTGACCCACCATTTTTTTAAAGACCAAACGTCCACTGAATTGGAAACTAACGTCCATGGATAAAGACAAACCCCTTTTGAAGCATATGTCAGAGCTTTTAACACAAAAATGGGGGGAAAAGATGACTTCTCAATCCTTGCTGTACCAGAACGAATGGATTCACATCAAATGGCAATTCAGATTCACAATGAGATATTAAAAATCGTAGACATTATCTATCAATCCAACACTAATGATGGTTCCCTGGTTAATTTCTTATTGGTTTTATACCAACACTAGTATGGTTTTCTCACACAAGCATATGAGGACACTTCCAGTTTAGCAAAGTAACTTTGGCACTATTAACAATTTTTTTTTTTTTAATTGCTATTAATATTTATTTATTTATTGCAACCTACACTATGATAACAAGTTTTGCTCTATAACAAGTAGAATTATAAAATGTACATACAATAAAATGTAACCCTAACTGTTTGTGTTGCATGCAATTTTGTAGCGACTCAAAGCACATATTTTCATGTTCATTGTTTCAGAAATATCAAGAATTGTGTGATCAGTATTTTATGAATTGTCGGAGAGGCTGTTAGCAGAAATGTTCTTCTGTGTAATAAATGTTATGCAATTTCAAAGACACTGACCCCAAACTGTATTTGAACACACATAAAATGTCTGATGCATTCAGTAGAAAACATATGCAAACATTATTATGAAACGTTGCTCAGAGCTAGCTTTAGTTTTCTCTGCAATTTTTGCAATTGCGTTTAACCAACTAGTCGCAATGTGATTGTCAGTGGATGTATGAAGTAAATTTTTTTATAGACATGTATGGACTGGTACATGTACGGATGTTACATTTGATGACCAGAAAGTGTCCAGAAAAATACCTTTTCATTTTGACATTGTCTATATTGTTTCATGCTTGAAAAGTGTTTGTGCCAGGATATATATATCTATATCTCATTGCTAGTTTTACTTGATCTTAGTGCTGCGTTCGACACTATAGATCATGACATACTCAAAGATCGATTACAAAACTATACAGGTATCCAAGGGCAGGCTTTAAAATGGTTTAGATCCTACCTGTCCGATCGCTACCACCTTGTTCATTTAAATGGGGAGTCATCTCAATTATCACCAGTAAAATATGGAGTGCCACAAGGATCTGTCCTAGGTCCTCTGCTATTTTCGATATACATGTTGCCACTTGGTAATATTATTAGGAAATACGGGATTAGTTTCCACTGTTATGCGGATGATACTCAACTATATATCTCAACAAGACCAGATGAAACTTCTAAATTATCGAAGCTAACCAAGTGTGTTAAAAATTTTAAAGATTGGATGACCAATAATTTTCTCCTATTAAATTCGGATAAGACAGAGATATTACATATTGGACCAAAAAACAGTACACAGAATCTCTTGGATTACAATTTACAACTAGACGGATGTACGGTTACTTCCTCTACAGTCAAAAATCTGGGTGTTATATTAGACAGCAACTTGTCTTTTGAAAATCATATTTCCCATGTTAAAAAAACGGCATTCTTCCATCTTAGAAACATTGCAAAGTTACGAAACATGATACCTGTTTCTAATGCAGAAAAGCTAGTTCATCCATTCATGACCTCTAGACTGGACTACTGTAATGCACTGCTAGCTGGTTGTCCTGCATCTTCAATAAACAAGCTACAGATAGTCCAAAATGCAGCGGCTAGAGTCCTTACCAGGTCAAGAAAATATGATCATATTACCCCAATTTTACAGTCTCTGCACTGGCTACCTGTTAAGTTCCGTATCAGTTACAAAATATTATTACTTGCCTATAAGGCCCTTAATGGGTTAGCTCCTGCGTACCTAACTAGTCTTCTACCACGCTACAATCCATCACGCTCCCTAAGGTCGCAAAACTCTGGACTTTTGGTAGTACCTAGGATAGCAAAGTCCACTAAAGGAGGTAGAGCTTTTTCACATTTGGCTCCCAAACTCTGGAATAGCCTTCCTGATACCGTTCGGGGTTCAGACACACTCTCTCTGTTTAAATCTAGATTAAAGACACATCTCTTTGGCCAAGCATTCAAATAATGCATCTCATAATCTTTTACTGCAGTCATAATCTTTTACTGCAGTTATATCTAATCAAATGCACATTATTATTCATTAGTTTGGGTTAAACAAATCATTTTTGCTTGGTTGGAACAGCAGCTACGCTAATTATGTTTGTATTTGTTTCTCTGTCTTTTGCCACGGGATTAACATCCCGTGGTAACTAGGATTTACACAAGCTTCAGTCTGGATCCAGAACACCTGAGAAGAGATGATGCAACCCCTCAGAGGACCTCAGATGATGCCAACCCTGAAACAACATACAGAACTACCACATTTTGCTATAAGTTTGATTGCATCATATAATAATTGCTGTTAATATTATTCATCGTCTGTTTTATTACATCTTAAATGGATTTTTCC
>NW_015505797.1:390156-401037 GCF_001515645.1 Sinocyclocheilus grahami | reverse complement strand
GATTTTTCCGTACATTTCTGCCATATGTACATTAACTGACAGTCACCACTGATAAGCTACCACTAAATATTGTAGAAACTTAATTTGCTGTAAAGTTGCTTTGCAACGATTTGTATCGTGAAAAGCGCTGTACAAATAAACTTGAATTTAATTTAATATATATATATATATATATATATATATATTTTTTTTTTTAAGATATTGTTGAAACATTGCCCCTGTATGAGTTCTTGTTTTTTACATTTTAAACAGACAGTAAAGTTAAGCAACAGCACATGAGCAAGAGTACTGTTTTTCCCAAATATCAACACAATTACAAATGTGATATCGGTTTTATACATCAATAAATATTAAGTAAATTACATTTTGGAGACAAGAAACCTTGGAGGCTCTCCTGAGCGCAAACATTGCATGCATCCATGTCCTCTGAGCTACATTAATATGAGAAAGAGTCCCGTACCACTTGTGATGAAGGGAACTTTAGGGAACTTTAATAATTATTAAAGTTCTCTTCATCACAAGTGGTGCTGGACTCCTTTTCATATTTTTGTACACAGTTTGCTTCCATGCACTTTGTGAATTGGTCAATTTGCGCCAGATCCCATTTCACTCTGATCTCCGTTAAACAGCCTGCGTAAATACATCTAGATGGCTCTTCAGATGCAGCTTCTGTCTCACCTCCGCTGCAGCACAATAATGCACTCACATTTCATTTGATTGCTAACAGCCCTATAATGTCTTACTGTTTGAATTGAATTTATTGATTACATTTAAATTTGACATAAAAGATCACATAATTAATAAGGTTATTCATGTTATTCAGTGACACTGTTGCATTTTTCGGTATGGTTTAAGCGTCCAAAATGCATGTTTGCACAACGTATGCCTCACGTAAGGTGATGACTCTCCCAATGACAATGGAATTGTTGAATAATAAACAGTTTAATAAAGTATTGCATCTGCATTAGCTTGCAATTTTGTGTTGCATAAAAGATTGCATAAAGGGATTGAATTAATAACTGTATAAACTAAAAAAATACTTGAATGACACTTCAATTAGGTACCCTATAAAAAAGAGAGTGAGAGAGAGAGAGAGAGAGAGACAGAGAGAGCGAGAGAGAGAGAGAGAGAGAATTTTGAAACAAAAATTATGTTTTCTTACCATCTGCTGTTAAGTTGTGGCGTCTGGTTGTGACTCCTAAGCATAAAACACACATTTAACAATATATCAGCGGTCTCTCAGTCAGCTATAATGAACTGCAACCAGAGCTGGTGGCTGAGCAGCATATGAAAGATGCTTTTCAGAGCTTTTCAGCATCCATCCCTTATAAAAGCAGGGGGACCTGCAGCAGTCTGTGTCATAGCCCCAGGGGCATCCAGCTAAGACAAATCCCAGAGGGACTCTAAATCCTGTTTCACTGTTAGCTCACCACAGATACAGACAAGTGGGGGCAACAGGACCAGCATGCACTTCAACCTGTCTCTAACCAATACAGTCTCCAACCATGAATAATTCACACCATACGGAAGCCATTGACCCCCAAACCCAATGAACTTAATGCCCACTTAATTTTATTTTATTACTCACAATTGAGAGGAGAGAAAACAAATGGTGTGGAAAGGGAGCCCGGTGAATCTGGCAGCTGCAGGCCTGCAGAACAAAACAACATCCCAGAATAGCCCCAGGCATGACTTGAGTAGCTAAACAGGTTTTTATTATTGATATTTGAAACTTTTGTCAAGGGTGAGGTATAAATTCATAAGCATAGAGATTATCAATGATCCGCTTATTTTTGGTTTCACGTTGTTGTTAGTGAAGTTCTGACCACTGCAATGAAAACAGAAATGGTGTTGACTCAGACATTGCTAGTAAATTTCACAATTATAAAGAAAAATCAAGTAACACAACATTTTTAAAAAAGAAAGAAAAATAGATAAACTGAAATTGTATTTTCTTGTAAAATGTACATCAGTAATGTTTATTTAGAAACTTCAAAAAAATAATTTTACAGTGTACACTCTAAAAAATGCTAGGTTGTTTCAACCCAATTTTGGGTCAAATATGGACTAATTTTGGTTACATTTTTAACCCAACAGATGGGTTAGTCCATATTTGACCCAAAATTGGGTTGAAACAACCCAGCATTTTTTAGTGTGTAACCTCTTGTTTTATTCATTGGACACAACTTCCTAAATTTTTATGTTTAAAAAAATGTTTATGTTGTGCTTTAATTTTTTTTGGCATATAGCAAATTGCAATTTAGAATTTGTGTTGGTACATTTTTGTTGCCTTATGCAGATGATAGTAGATAAATTACAGTAATGCAAAAGTTCAAATTATATTATTAAATCAAATTAAATTAAAATGATGTATATATAAAAGAAACGTCCATTTCATCATGAAATGTATATGAATTTATAGTTATATTTGCTCAATTAGAGTTGATTGAATTCCATGCAATAATTTCAGAAAGCAATTCCTCGCTATGCAGGGCTGCTATATTTAATTGCACACGCAGATTAGCCAAACGGAGCCCTTGGTGCGTGTTCTAGATGCAGCATTATAACGCGCAACAGTGTGCTTGCGCTTAAACCGGACACCTCTGGAGGGCAGTCGCCGTCTCCTGCGCGGAGGTCAAACTTATTTGTCGGTCTCCAGTCGAGAGAACAAATGAGGATGAGCTTCCCCGAGCAGAAGCGCTCACTGGCTGATAAAGAGATCGCAGGTGCTTCGCCATGGGAACTAGCGTGACTCATTGTCGATTTCCATCATAAAAAGTTATAAACGATTTCATAGAAACGTGTGTTTTATTCAAGCAGATGAAACCATTCGAAAGGCATATGCAGCATGCATAATCACGAATGAGATCTTTAAAATCTCAACTCGTACTTCTAGACAGCAATGACATTAAACAGAGAACCGAAGAGGTTTCACAACTCATGTCTGAAATGAACTCAAACATTTCTCATCGAATTCTTTAGATGCGTCCCAAATCGCGTAGGCTACTTATGCGCGTGTGGATAGTGCGAAAAAGAAAAATGATGCACTTAAATATCAGAAAAAATGAAGTGTGGAATTTTGGACTCTTCATGCATTCAATGAATGACAAAATGATCTTATATAATTCATACACTACATGGTTGAGTGCATAAGCGCATGAGTGCATAGTGTATAGTGCGTCAGCTCTGATCTAATTTATTTCTATTTGTATTCCGCCTCAGGAATCCAGGAGAAAAACCTCCTGAGTTATGACAGGGCGACCTCTGAGCAATAAAACGATCTTCTTGTGGGGGTTTTATAGCCTAACTAACACATCCCCAAGGAGACTCTAATAGCCGTAATTGATGTTATCAAAATAAAGCAAAGCGTCTTGATATTAAGTCCGCTTTACATTATAATGACCTCTGAGCAATAAAACGATCTTCTTGTGGGGGTTTTATAGCCTAACTAACACATCCCCAAGGAGACTCTCGTAATTGATGTTATCAAAATAAAGCAAAGCGTCTTGATATTAAGTCCGCTTTACATTATAATAGCATCATCAAGCCATTTGGTAATTATTGACTTGGAATAAAACAAGGTCTGGTGGGGCACGGGTGGTGGGCATAGAAGCGCACTCGCCAATTAGTTAATGGTGAGCGCCTGGCACGCGGTGAGAGGCTTAATCCCTCTATCTCACCATCCCTCTTTCACTGCCTATCGGATAACAGGCTCTTGTCCGCGTGACTCTGTACCCGCCGCTTGTTTAAGGGTTTAATTGCTCCTAATTTGTCCGGTAAAGACCTACTATTACGGTGCTGCAAAGTTGCAACCAAATTATACCCCTTATGTGAGTCGAGTGGAGTGAGGGTTGGTGGGAGGGAGGGATAGACGAGGGTCCCTAGTCATTTTCCAGAAAATAAAACAAATGGCTGGGCCTATACAGTCCATTACCAGGCTCCTGGTTCTGAACACAAGAGCTTTCTATTAAGCGCGCCGGCTCGGTTCCGGGCATATAGCGTGCAGTAAGAGCGCAAGAATAATTGTTGCATTTGTCAAGAACCATCAGTGACTGACATTAACAGTGTTAGACGTATGCACAGGTCATTCGTAGGCTATACTCACTGATCTGGTGTTTTGGTTGCTTCCATCCATCCGTGGCGCGCATTTAGCGCTCACCAAAGCTTTCACTGAGAGCCTGGTTTGTAAATCTGTCATTCTGATTTTTTGAGTAGGCTAGCTATCCTAGTGCTGAAAAAGTATACGGCATGGCCATAAAGGAATGTGTTTAGCCCAAAACAGCAGGTAAACGCAACATCTTTGTTGTCATGAGAATCTACGAATGTTCGAAAATTCTGTTCATTTTAGTGACGTTCCTCTTTCTGTTTTAATTATACGTGTGCTATGTTACATTCAGAGTCCGCATGCGTTAAAGTTGTCTGTGGCTACTTGCCATATAGTGATTCTGTCGACCTTTAAAATGCATTCCAAAACGCGTTTCGCTGTTTACTCACACATTAGTATCCCGTTTTCCTTTGAACGTCTTGTTTAGCAAACCTAAAGTGAAAGAAAATGTTTTCCTATTACTTAATTCAATCAGGGCGCGGCGGGCAGGGGCTTTCACTCTCCGCGCATTCGGGCCCTCACTGACAGAATCGGCTTTGTGCCACTTTGTCCGCCGCTGTCACACACTTTAATTCGAGCCTTTCTCTCTCGCATTGAAAACTCTCCACAATGACATTCAATAAGGGCTGGGAGAGTGAAAACCTGGTTATTTTTATATATTCCTTCCCGGACTCTGCGGGGGCCCGCGCGCAGGAATTAATCGCTGTTTTTTAACCTCATCGCTTTGAGGTTGTGACGCGACGCGACGCGTCTTTTTTCTTTAGAGAGAGGGTGGAAATGATACATTTGCCTCAGAATGGACACACACACACACTTAGAACTTATTGAATCTTATTGTAAAAATAGGGTACAATACACGATGGTACTTTTCCGTTCGTATGTGCGCATCCAAAACAGAGGTTTGCATGTATTGTAATTCATTTCATTTAATAATTTAATTTAGTATAAAAGTACATGCATAGAGGTAAAACGATAAAAACGGACATAGACCTAAAGGAAAAGAAAAATGCTAAATGAAAAATAACACCCTGAATGAAAGTAACATTTTTGGTTGGAGAAGGGAAAGAGTTTGTTTATCAGATATTGCCAGCAGTGTTCTATCCTAACTGAATATTTTGCCAATATCTAGAACTAATGCAATCCTATTTCCACCACTCTCTCAGGATCAAGTCGTTTAATCGTGGTACTAGTTAATGATGGGCTGAGCTGCAGGTGGATCCTGTGACGTGCGTCACACGCAGCGCATGCCTAATGAGCTCAGCAGAACAAACGACGAAGCTCTTTGAATGAAATTAATTAAAAGAGCAATAGTGTCCATGTGATCGCGTGAGAAAGAAAATAAAGTTTAAAACGACACTAAAGAGTAATAGTATGAAAGGAGGGGAGAAGGGGCAGTATATTCAGACTTTCTCTGACATGCATTTGGAAAAGCGCGTATAGAGGATGAACATTCTGACCATCTTCGTGCAATTCTGAACGCAATTATTTCCCTCAAAAAAAATCAAAACACATATACTCAAAAATAAATAAATCACATATATCAGAATAGAGCAGCATATCATGACTGCAAGATTATGAGACACTTTATAAATGCGATGGGATCGCATTGCTTAACATTAATAATTCGGGGGAAAGCATCCATAAAACGTGTCCAATGAAAGGTTTAATATTTAGCATCTTCACATCAAGTATCTTTACATAAAGTCCTTGCCATGGGAAGTAAACCTTAATGCGTAATTTAAAGCTGACCAGCGCGTGTTGAGCGCGCGCCGACTCGTATTAATAAGCATTTATAAGGTCTTAAACGGGATGAAACAGGAGTGTCTGTGACCGTCTGTAAAAGATGACTACAACGTCTAAGTAAAATAACAACTGATAAAAGAGAGAGAGATAAAACGTTTATACAAAATTCCAACCTAGAGTTCGAGGGTGCGCTTATACGCGTATCTAAATGACAGAATCTCCGCGCTCCTCTATTCACAACTCGAGTGCCTCGGGATAGATCTCCGTCAAGAAGTCCAAGGAGACGCGTATTCATCGGGCTCCCTGTGGCATTCCCTGGGGACGCAGCTGAAAGCGCCCCCAGGCGCGGGGCCTCTCCGTTAAACACTGAGCCATTTAGCGCACGGTTCTTAACAGTCTCGTGAGAGCGGGTTAATAAAACCCAAAGTAGTGTATTAATACACAGACAATAATACGCAAATGAATACAATATGCGAGTCAACGAGACAGATTAATCGATGTTTATATTTAAATTTATTTAAAGGGGTCTAGGCGGACACTTGGTGATGATGGCGATTACTGTGTTTGCATGCTGCGTTTGTGATCGGAGCTGTATAAGAAAAACGATTATTTTATTATGTGTTGCCTATTTAAGGAGGAAAAAAAACATGTGTGTCTGTGGTATGAACTGAAAATTTACTAAATAATGAATTAGTTCATACAATATAACTTTTTTTTTTTGCTCAAGGTCTCCAAAATCAATTCTCATTCGAGTCGACTTTAGAAACGGATGCCTTTCGTAATTTAAGAGAAACATGCGTGTGGTCTGTGGAAGAAGGAAACATACACGTTCTTTTATTTACGTGAAAACGGCATTCCAGCCTTTCACTTTTACGCGCAGCAGAGCTGGAGCTCAGATCGAGTTTTTAGCAACGCGCTTCTGGAACGCAGGTTTCGATGCGTCCTATTATCCGTTGATCTATTAATCGTTGAAATTGGTTTTAAATGTTGTTTCCTTTGCTGGGAATCCATCGTCGGCCATCGGTGTCGTCCACAAAGGACCTGGTAAGATCAGCGCATTTACTAAATTATTCCAGTCATTGTGTCCTCGGAATAGCGCACTGCTCTTGGAAACGCGCGCTTGATTGTCCACTTAAACATGTGAACAAAACTCTAATATTTGCATCTGTGAAGATATAGGCCATTTTGTTAATTACACCATACAGTCTCATTTTGCACCGTGCGTCTTCTGCGAAGCGCTCTTATCCATTCAATAGCCCGGGGGTAGCTACGCGCCCTGGGGGAGTTTTAAGTTTTAATTTATTTATTCTCAATTTTGCGCCGAAGAAAAAAAAATACTGCTTCAGAAGATATAATCGGATGAATATCGGTAGAATATAAGATATAATAGAAAGAAGATCTGTATGTTGCCTTTCAGGTACTGTAAAAATGGCAACCACTGAATCTCATATCAATAAGCACCATGAATGTTTTTTCTGTGTTTTAGGTGTTCAACACAAGACCACAATTCAGTATGCTACACGACCTGATCTACCAAAGCTGGCCTATAGGAAACTGAAAGGGAAGAGTCCTGGAGTGGTTTTCTTGCCTGGGTTTGCCTCTGTCATGGGTGGACAGAAGGCAGAAGCATTAGAGGAGCTCTGCAAGTCTTTAGGTCACTCATACCTCACGTAATAAATAATAACATCCAGAGACAGACATCAGTCATTTGTAACAGTACATTTAAACATAATTAGTACAATTTATTTATTGCCAACTATGGAGAACAAGTCATTCTGAGGAAACATGCTTAGTTTCATACATTTATAACGCTCAGGGGTCAACAAAAAAACTTAAAACTATCAGACATTTCAGCTGACAGATGAAGGCTGTAATATTATAGTTGTCATGGGATATGTAATCCTTTAAGTCTGATCATTTACGGCTCAGCTCAATTAGCTAGAATGACAAACTAATACATAGAATAAGTTAATATGTACAGTACTGGTAATATAGTTTTATATAATTATTTCACAAATGCTTATAGATAATTAAAATCAGTTTTAAAAATCCTTCTAGATCATAAAAAGTTTTGGTAACACTTTACAATAAGGTCTCATTTGTTAATATTACTTAATGCATTAACTAATATGAACTAACAATGAACAATATATTTTTTACAGCATTTATTTATCTCTTTTAAAGTTAGTTAATAAAAATGTTCATGTACATGTTAATTCATAGTACATTAACTAATGTTAACAGATACAACTTTAAATTTCAATAATGTCAGGCTGAGGCAAAAGCGAGGGAGCTGTCAAAAACATTTAAGCTGGAATATCTTGAAATTGCAAATCCCTTTATGTGGAGGGACGCTGCCGATCTGGGTTAGACGTACAATGGAGGTGGTTAAGTTGGAGAGGCTTTGGAAACGCACACGTGGCCTCTCGATGAGAGCTTCTTGGGAATCGCGTGGCTCGCAGCGCGTCACACAAACTCGAAGCGAGGTTTAAACTTGATATTTTCCCACATTCTAAAAGCACGATTTAGCTACATTTGATACGGTATTTATAATAAATAAAGACAATACTCTATGTTAACCTAAATAGACACACATGTACCGATTAATCCTCTCGTGGTAGTGACTCGCTGTAGCTTCTCCCTTCAAGCAGTTTCTTCGGAAAATGTTTTTTTGTTTTTGTACAAGACTCAAAATCACATAAAGTCAAGCAAAATTCTGCATTTTAATTAAACACCAGTTGCAGTCCCCTTAGTTATTTAGGCGTAAAATGCTTTAAATATGTTGAGAATTGACCCCACCCACCACCCCCCTATTTTGGAAATCTGGCGGTTTTTATGGATACGTTTTGTGCAGATGAACAGGTTTTTAACAGAAGTTTTAATATTGTGACTGTTGTTTATCCATTCGCATGCCTCTCAGAAGACGTGCCATTTAGTGCTTTTGGCAATATTCTGGCTGTTGTTGTTTTTTCTACAAACTATGCAATGATATCTTCGAAATACAGCGGGTATAAATCATAATTACGTGTCAATGTAATGTACCCAGAAAGGACATTTAGCTTGTGTGAGAGCAGCTTTGTTTACCAGCAACTGATCTCGCTTTTACCCAAGTTTGCGCGCACAGAAACAGAAAAATAACCGCAGGAAACATCTAATAAGACCCTCCTCACGCAATATGCCATGGCCTCACAACTACACTTCTCACAAAGAGAGAGTGTTTTACTCAGTATCACACAGTTTGATGTTGCTCACGCAGAACTGAATCACTCCATACCACAGGGACAAAGCGCTATCCGAATCTGCACCTGCAGTGTCAAGAGGCCGAGAAATAATGAACAGGGCTGACTTAGAACTGCTAACTCTTGTAAACTGATATAAAGCGACAAGACATACAATAATGCTAGAAAAAACACCCTCGCGTATCCGCCTGTATGCGTTCAGCGGCGCTTTCCAAACAGCTTTCAACAGCCTTCTGAATTGTCTTTTTGATTGAATTTTGCACAGTTAAACAGTCCCAGCCACCTCTATACCCCCGGTGCCATTGATGTCTTTCTGAACTGATAAAATGCGCTTGGCTGCCGTCAAATGGGCCAGCTTTGCCTGTTCACATTTAAATATGGGAATTAGTCACAAGCAGCAGAAATTGCTAAATTGTTGGCCTCTTTTCAGCGACGAGAGCGCTGGGGTCTGCATTCATTAGATTGAATTTAGCGTCGAGGTGAGAGACCTCTGTGGCTGTCTTTTACCGGGATGTCATAACAAGGAACCGTTCTGGAAATGAGGTGGCGTGCGCAAAAGAGAAGAGGAGGGGGTCGCCATTCATCATTTCGGTTCCAAGCGGATTCTGTCTCACAAACACTTCTGAGGGTGTGTTAGTGAGGCATGCAAACATCATTAATGTAGCTCATGTCACTTTCAAGAGCTTTTGATGGATGACCGACAGACAGACACCATCGACTACACCGCAGCAGCCACATTTTTAATGACAAAATGCATGTTCAAAATTGCAGAGCCTAAAGGCCTTCAGGTAATGTAGCAACTTTTAAAAACACACACTAATATGAGCTATTCTTCAGTGTAACCTTCAAGGCCCTTCTGTCACTTAGTTTCATTTCTTTTTGATGATAGGAAGTTACCAAGGTTTTATTGTTGCATCGGGCAGCAACGTTGGCGGAAAATATGATTATCCTCACTGGCAAAAAAAAAAGAAAAAAAAAGGGGGCCCCTCTTTCTCTCCTGCTGACTCTACCATTCATAAAACCACTAGGTAAAATAAAGACGTTTTAAACCAACTTCACATGCATGCAGAAATGTTAGTATTTCTGTTTAGACAGAGCTGTAAAGTTTATTCAGATATAATGACTACAAAGTATAACTTCTAACATCTAGTTTTAAACCTCACAGTAGGTTGCTGTCATGCTGCAGCAGTCTTCAGCTGAGCTCAAGCAGTGGAGCTGCAGCGCTATCTGGTGGTCAACATAACAATTACATTTTATTCCAAGTAGGATGTTTGATTTAGTTAAGCAGCCATGCTTATTAAATCTATCTATCTATCTATCTATCTATCTATCTATCTATCTATCTATCTATCTATCTATCTATCTATCTATCTATCTATCTATCTATCTATCTATCTATCTATCTATCTATCGTTCTATCTATCTATCTATCTATCTATTCACCATTTTCGATTTAGTGTTTGAAGCTTGAACTCAAGGTGGAAGAGTGTAAACCTGCTATGGCTGATACAACAGAGGAGAAATCATTTGTTTTTGGGGTCCTATCCAAGCGCCACCAACGACAATTATCAAGTTAAATCGTTTTTTTAATATATATTTGATATATATAGTAACAGTGGTTGCAAGGAAGAAAATCGTGTAAATGTATAGAGATTTAAATAGATGAAGACCAATTGCAAATTAGAATACAAATAAATGCAAGAGAGCAGATCAATCACAATTCGTTAATATATAAACAGACATCCTGTTTTGGCAAGCATTCCAACACCTTATACTTTGTTTCGAATCTTTGAG
>NW_015505797.1:372543-386733 GCF_001515645.1 Sinocyclocheilus grahami | reverse complement strand
CGTTAATATATAAACAGACATCCTGTTTTGGCAAGCATTCCAACACCTTATACTTTGTTTCGAATCTTTGAGAAAAAAAAATACTGCTTCAGAAGATATAATCGGATGAATATCGGTAGAATATAAGATATAATAGAAAGAAGATCTGTATGTTGCCTTTCAGGTACTGTAAAAATGGCAACCACTGAATCTCATATCAATAAGCACCATGAATGTTTTTTCTGTGTTTTAGGTGTTCAACACAAGACCACAATTCAGTATGCTACACGACCTGATCTACCAAAGCTGGCCTATAGGAAACTGAAAGGGAAGAGTCCTGGAGTGGTTTTCTTGCCTGGGTTTGCCTCTGTCATGGGTGGACAGAAGGCAGAAGCATTAGAGGAGCTCTGCAAGTCTTTAGGTCACTCATACCTCACGTAATAAATAATAACATCCAGAGACAGACATCAGTCATTTGTAACAGTACATTTAAACATAATTAGTACAATTTATTTATTGCCAACTATGGAGAACAAGTCATTCTGAGGAAACATGCTTAGTTTCATACATTTATAACGCTCAGGGGTCAACAAAAAAACTTAAAACTATCAGACATTTCAGCTGACAGATGAAGGCTGTAATATTATAGTTGTCATGGGATATGTAATCCTTTAAGTCTGATCATTTACGGCTCAGCTCAATTAGCTAGAATGACAAACTAATACATAGAATAAGTTAATATGTACAGTACTGGTAATATAGTTTTATATAATTATTTCACAAATGCTTATAGATAATTAAAATCAGTTTTAAAAATCCTTCTAGATCATAAAAAGTTTTGGTAACACTTTACAATAAGGTCTCATTTGTTAATATTACTTAATGCATTAACTAATATGAACTAACAATGAACAATATATTTTTTACAGCATTTATTTATCTCTTTTAAAGTTAGTTAATAAAAATGTTCATGTACATGTTAATTCATAGTACATTAACTAATGTTAACAGATACAACTTTAAATTTCAATAATGTCTTAGTAAGTTTTGAACTTAATATTAACTAACATTAATAAATGCTATATAATCATTGTTCATGTTAACTAATTTAGTTACCAAAGTTTTATATATAATGAACAATATATTTTTACAGCATTTATTAATCTTTGTAGATGTTAGTTAATAAAAATGTTCATTAATTCACAGTACATTAACTAATTTTAACAGATGCAACTTTACATTTTAATAATAAAATTAACAACAACTGAAACCTTATTGTAAAGTGTTACCACAGTTTTGTATATTGTTCTCTCTCTCTTTGTGTGTGTGTGTCTGTGTTTCACACTCTTGATGTTATAGTGTAACCCTTTCATTGCTGTAACCATTAAAGCCAGACTGCCAGAGGGTTACTGTAAATGCATGTGCCGCTGTGCACTGTTTTCTTGATGCCATCGGGGTGGTGGTTGCGCGGGTGGCTTGGGCCTGTCATTGCTGCTTGTAGTTATAGACACGTGGCCTCTCGATGAGAGCTTCTTGGGAATCGCGTGGCTCGCAGCGCGTCACACAAACTCGAAGCGAGGTTTAAACTTGATATTTTCCCACATTCTAAAAGCACGATTTAGCTACATTTGATACGGTATTTATAATAAATAAAGACAATACGCTATGTTAACCTAAATAGACATACATGTACCGATTAATCCTCTCGTGGTAGTGACTCGCTGTAGCTTCTCCCTTCAAGCAGTTTCTTCGAAAAAAAATGTTTGTTTTTGTACAAGACTCAAAATCACATAAAGTCAAGCAAAATTCTGCATTTTAATTAAACACCAGTTGCAGTCCCCTTAGTTATTTAGGTGTAAAATGCTTTAAATATGTTGAGATTTGACCCCACCCACCACCCCCCTATTTTGGAAATCTGGCGGTTTTTATGGATACGTTTTGTGCAGATGAACAGGTTTTTAACAGAAGTTTTAATATTGTGACTGTTGTTTATCCATTCGCATGCCTCTCAGAAGACGTGCCATTTAGTGCTTTTGGCAATATTCTGGCTGTCGTTGTTTTTTCTACAAACTATGCAATGATATCTTCGAAATACAGCGGGTATAAATCATAATTACGTGTCAATGTAATGTACCCAGAAAGGACATTTAGCTTGTGTGAGAGCAGCTTTGTTTACCAGCAACTGATCTCGCTTTTACCCAAGTTTGCGCGCACAGAAACAGTTATATTTTATATTTTAATTTTAATTTTTATGTCACTTTGTAATGAGCAGTAGCTACTAGCTAGTAAAACTGTTGACGGGCCACATATAAACATTAGACCTAAAATTATAACATAATACCAATCCAATTACTTACCCTTTGACTTGGAAGAATTCATACCACATTTTTTAAAATTCTGGTGGAAAACATACATAACCATCCACTGTTGGGAACGGGAAATGCATCCAGTTGGAACAGAAGCATATGAAACATATGAACATAGCCATTTATTAGAGTGTACAGTGTTTTCTGTTTCCACCTTGAACTCTATTGCAGTTGTGATAAATGTGCTTCCTTTAGGTTTGACTATTCTGGCTGTGGTTCATCTGAAGGGGAAATGGGTAACTACAACATTGGTGCCTGGAAGAAAGATGTGCTCTATGTACTGGATGAACTAGTAGAAGGGCCACAGGTGAGTGGATTAACAGCGTGACGACACTGGATGGTCTGGACAAATCGAATTTTATTTTAATTTGAAAGATTGCATTTTACCAGCACAAATATTCATTCAATTATTTGAATACAAATGAATTGAATTATGCACATAACCAAAGTAAAATCAACTCTAGTCCAGAATTCTTTTGGCATGAGATGATGTCTACAGGAAGCAATAGTAATCGGGGAATCGTCTAAACTTTATATCTGATAGAGAAGACAGCTGCTTTAGTGGGCATCTCCACAGCTGCAGATCACTTCGTCACAGCCTTCAACTCCCTACCGACAGAGGTGTGAAAAACTTCAATGTCATCTTTTAAACTTCAATATTGGTAAAATAATAATAATAAAACCTGTAAATTGTTACAAATTGTGTATTTTTGTAAATGTAACTAATGGTGCTTTACAGGCAAGTATCACTATTAGAGATTTACGCTTACTTTTATTCCTTTATTTATTCCGCAGCTCCACAAAAATGATCCGTACCAGGGGTTGTAGGGCACTATTCTCTGTAAACCCGCTTTGGAACAGTATTTATAGTGAAAGGTGCTATACAGGTACATTTGAAATTGAATTGAAAATGGTCGTTTTCAGCTTTATACAAAGTTAATTTTTCAATCTGAAAATGGAATCCTTTATTAGCTTGAATATTCTATACTTCTGTGCGCTGTCTAGAGGGTCACACACTTTTGCCACACAGATTTTGATAGCTGGACAGCTAAAGAAAATGTCTTGTAACGTCTGAGAAGTGACGTAATGTAGTATATCGGCTGTCGGTGTGACCTCAAGAGGTCATTGTGGGAACAAATGCAAGGTGCATTAATACTATAGCAATACACATCTAATGCTCTGGCAAGCATAGATTGCTGATCCTGTGCCTATACAGAAGTAAGCCCTTTCTAGACCCTGCCCTAACTAGTACCGCTTGCGTCAAGGCATTTCATTGGTAACTGATGATATGTAGTATGTGCAGTAAATACTTTAAGAGTCCAGATATAACTATTCTGTTGCAAATAATTGAGGAAGAACGGATGGCGGCACGGGTTGATCTTTCATTGGCCAATCAGTGGGAAAGGCGTTTCATGTTGTCACACATGTGAAAATCGTGCATTCAAGCTATTTATCCATTTCCTACCAATGAACCTACAAATGCGGAGCTCAACTCGCTGCAACTTCAGAAAACACATGCAAATAGAAAAAGCACCAGCAAATTCAGAACACATCTTCATCAGTTTAACAACACATGCGCTGCAAAGACTCACAACGCGACCAAATACAGAAAAGCGTTACAAGTAGCACTGACCACAATGGAAATGTTTCAAGGAGACATTACGAAAATGAACCATGATTTTATTATAGTAAAAGTGTAGTAATGATGATTTTGGCGTTTACCATTTTACCATTACCATACACATACCATGGTTAAACAATGGTTAGTGTAATTTGTGATTATCATGGTTTAATTTTGGCTAATAATAATAACTGATGAAGTCAAGTTTGTCAAACTGATGAAGATGTTTTCTTACTTTGCTGGTGTTTTTTTCTATTTGCAGCGAGTTGAGCTTTCTGGGCCACCGTATAAAGATGAAAACTCAAACTAAATTATTTTGAAGAAACAAATAAAAGCGCTCTTTTCTCATTTCTGCTTCAAATGTAAAAATTTAATGACTATGCAAATGTGCACAGAATCTAACATTACTTGTGAGCAGGAAAAACTTAATACAAAGTAAATATTTATGTATAAATGATATTTGGCACACTGACAATAAAAACCAGTTATATCAATTTTGAAACCGCTTTTTATTATGCACCTCTGTTAGATCATGCGTCCATGCCAGAAATATCAGATCCAGACCCGGATGCCAGATCCAGTCAGAAAATATCCGTTTTGTCTGGTAACACAACAACTAGTCAGCAAAGTTGTCTAAGACCCAAAACCTGTTTGCAGCAAGTCTTTTCTGGCACCCAAACCTGTATTAACAGTCTTCTATCAGCCAAGAAGTTAAATGAGTAAAGCCAGAGAAGAGTAGAAGCAGGAGACGAAGTGATGATGATAAAAAAAAAGGAGCAGAGTTTATTGAATAATCTTAGTTGCTTATGTTCCAATGCTCAGAATTCATCTGACCAGCACAAGTGTTATTATACCACAAGCTAGAGCAATGGAAAATGACTGCTTCACAACATCGTCCTGTGACGTTAAAACCTTGAAATGGAGACATTCTCTTATCTCATGAACACAAATATCCCTTATAACCACTCAATCATAAGACTAAACAACAATGGAAAAATAATATAAAATATGATAATACAATATAAATGACTAATCAATGAATGAATCAATGAAATGAGAATATAAATGGTTTAAGTGATGCTTATAAATGATTTTATGATTAAATGATTATAAGTGAATTAATAAATGAATATAAAAGAAAGAAAAACACAACACAAATGTACGGTTGCTCTCTTGAAGCAGCATATACACACACACAGGGTGCTATTAAGAATCCTTCACCTCGCGAGGGGATCGAAAATTGCAAACACCTGATCTATACCGTTACCGTGTTCAAATAATTCTGGCATCTCATATAAATATATAGTTCAGTCATGAAACTCTTCCGAGCAGCTGATTGGTTTACTTAAAGCCAAATGCTCATCCAATCATTTGTTCGTTCCTATCTACATAACCTATTTATTCCTGACTTGTATCGAATCAGTTCATTGCAGCGCGTCATGGGATTTCACTAACCCTCCATCTTCCCCAGCACCACCTGCCTAGGTCTGCTCGGGGGTTCTCCCTATTTTCCTTGCAGCAGTCTGAATTCAAGTCACCATTTCACGTGCATTTCAGATGTATCCATTCTCCAGCAGCAACGTAGCAGATCTAGTCCGCCGATACCAAGCCTATGCACATTGCATGCTTACTAATAAATGCTAGTAAAATTCATTTTCCGAGAGTTGTCATGATTGAACTCCATATATCCGTAACTTCTTCCCCTTTCATTAGACAAAGAGGGAGATAGAGGAACAGGGCTTTTGGAAATTCCCTACCAAGCACAATGGAGAGGGTTTCTACACTCTGAGCATGGACTTTCTGAAGGAGGCGGAGAACCACTGCATACTCCAGAGCCCCATCCCTGTCTCCTGCCCCGTTCCTCTGATTCACGGCCTCAAGGACCCTGATGTTCCCTGGCACGTCTCCATGCAGGTCACAGAGCGGGTGCTCAGCAATGACGTGGATGTCATCCTGCGCAAGCATGGGCAACATCGCATGTCAGAGAAAGATGACATTAAGCTCATGGTGTACACCATTGATGACCTTATCGATAAACTGACCACATTAGGGTGAGAATGGGGCATGGGGAAATCAGGTTTCACCCAAAAATTCTAATTTCTTTCCAGAGCCATATATCTTACTTTCTTCCATGGAAGCCCAAACAGTGACCAGGTGCTGCCATGCTCAAAAAAGTCTGTTTGAGTCATGTGCTATATTCCTTCTGTAGTGACCTGAAACTGTATGATAGCTTTGCAGAAGAGACAGGCCAACATTTAAAGGAAAATTTCACAAATAAAAAATTTAAATATCCTCACCCTCAAGCCATCTAAGTTTGTTTCTGCGTCTGGACAATTTTTGAGAAATGTAGCATTGCATCAGTGTCTCATCAACGGATGCTCTGCAGTGAATGGGTGCCGTCAGAATGAGAGTCCAAACAGCTGATAAAAACATCACAATAATCCACACCACTCCAGTCCATCAGATAACATCATTTGAATCACTTTGAGTTCCATATTCTGTGCACAAATGATGAAAAATGTACAGGTAGAAGACTTTTGTGCTACTTACTACAAGATATCAGGCTGGATTGGTGAACCACACAGTATTGTTATATAAAGCCATTTATTTGGAATGGGTGTGTCATGCTAGGAAGGGTTTGATTTAGCTGGTAGTCCACTGCTGTGCTTTTTTCTTTTCTTGCAGCCACAGGACAATAATAGAGATGTCAGTGTCTACCTTTCAAGATCCTATTTTTACTTCATTTTGTTCTCTTTTGTATATATATAAGACTATATATTTTTATCTCTGAGTGTTTTTTCTTTTTTGCCACTTGTAATTTATTGTGTTCTTTTTACTTTTCATTATCAGGCTGGATTGGTGAACCACACAGTATTGTTATATAAAGCCATTTATTTGGAATGGGTGTGTCATGCTAGGAAGGGTTTGATTTAGCTGGTAGTCCACTGCTGTGCTTTTTTCTTTTCTTGCAGCCACAGGACAATAATAGAGATGTCAGTGTCTACCTTTCAAGATCCTATTTTTACTTCATTTTGTTCTCTTGTGTATATATATAACACTATATATTTTTATCTCTGAGCGTTTTTTCTTTTTGCCACTTGTAATTTATGTGGTGATTCTTCTAGTTACAAAAATTGTGTTCTTTTTACTTTTCATTTTTGGAGCAAAAATGTTCCCAGAGTTTGATTACGACGCGTATCATCACCTCTTTGACAGCATTAAATGCTTTTTTTTGTATTTATCTCATTCATTTGTAAGCCCAATTTCTGTTACCTCATATTAACCATTTCAAAATGTTTTTTTTTCTGAATCTAAAAATGTTCTGTTTTGAGTTTGCAGCTGCACAGTGTTTACTTTGAATGCTTCTATAAGCATAAGGCAGATAAGAAAAAAGCAACCTGCTAACAAAGTTTCTTGGGAGTACTTTATCTACCAGTTAAAAGTTTGGAATAATTAGGATTTTTAATGTTTTTTTAAAGTCTCTTCTGCTCACCAAGCCTGAATTTATTTGATGAAAAATAGAATCATATTGTGAAATATTATTATAATTTAAAATAACTGTTTTCTATTTGAATAGATGTTGAAATTTAATTTATTTCTGTGATCAAAGCTGTATTTTCAGCATCATTGCTCCAGTCTTCAGTGTCACATGATCTTCAGAAATCAATCTAAATCTAGCCCAAATTCCAGAAAAGTTGGGACGTTTTGTAAAATGCAACAAAATCAAGAATCTTCTCTTTCATTTTTATTTAATTGACAAAAGTACAAAGAGAAGATTTCCAACGTTTTCACTGACCAACTAAAATGCATTTTGTAAATATAAATACATTTTGATGTTGATGGCTGCAACACACTCCAAAAAAAGTTGGGACAGAGGCAAAATAAAAGTGAAAAGGTTGTAGAACATCAAAGTTAAAGAGTTCACAGTAAGCAGGTGAATTGGTAACTGGTGAGGGCGTCATGTTTGGGTATAAAAGGAGCATCTCACTCTTTGCAAGCAAAGCTGGATCGTGGCTCATCATTTTGTGCTAAATTTCATGAGAGAAGTGTCACATGATTTTAGCAAATGGCTGCAATATAACAAAGAGTGAAAAATTTAAGGGGGTCTGAATACTTTCCGTACCCACTGTATGTATATATATGGAAACCATGATGCACTACCATTTAAAAGTCTGGGCTAAGGTTTTTTTTTTAAAGAGAAATTAATACTTTTTATTCAGTATTTACTTTGTATTCAGTTTTGGTGCCAGTACAACATTTGTATAATGTTACAAAAAAATTATTTGCATCACAGCAATAAATTACATTTATTTAAAGATTCTTAAAACAGAAAAGTTATTGGAAATTGTAACAATATATTACAATATTACTGTTTTAAAAACATAAAAAAAACCTAAGTATTCCAAACCTTTGGCCTGTAGAGTGTATATTTGTGCTAAACTGATATATTTACTTTAAGACATGTGAATGTTGATGCTGTTCTAGGTGAAGAGTTCGCATTTCCCACAGAGTTGTGTATTGAGATCTGCTCTGAAAGAGCCCCGTATTCGCTCTCACACCTCCGCTCCAGATTCTGCTGGCTGCCTCTTGTGATCATTGCTCTGCAGACTTCAGCCTCCGACAGCAGCACAGCTAAAACTCCGAACACTGCAATACTCCCAAACTACCGCTTCAGCAAATCTTTTGTAGAGAGTGAATTTGGGTTGCTTTTATACAGATCGTGACTTTATTGCTGTCAGCACATAATGAATCTAGTCCTTTTTTGACCATTTTTATTTATGTGTGCCTCTTTTGCATGAACTTGTGACTTGCAATAGTTGTGGTCAGTGTAATGTTGGTTATTTACGTATGTTCTTTCCAAAATACTTTCAATGTGCATATTTTGATGCAATAGCTTTATTATGACTCAGAGTAGTGTTGAGCTCAAATATTTCATACAGTAATATGCTTATGATGTTAGTTAGACAGTTGTGCTTTTTCATACAGAGTATGTGTATTGATTTTATCTATTCAGAAACCACAGACATTTCCCCTGCTTGTGCACAGATGAAAAGCATGAGGCATATAGTGATTCTGATGACTCTCATAAGTGGTAAGTTAATCAATGCAATTTAATTTTGCCTGTATATAGCAAAGAACTTTAAAAAGAATTGTGTGCATGTAAATGGGAATTGTATTGGACTCATTTTGTTAACAGATTAATAATCGAGTTTTCTCATAGCCACGTCCGCCGCTCATTTGTGAAAGGGGAGCAGGCCAAGAAATGTTTACGTCTAAAGAGACAGTCTGGCTACTGGGACCCCAATTAAACCCAGAACCAGTGGGGCTACACCATACAGTCGCAGGTGAACACTAGCAATGCATCACAGCTTACTTCATATGTGGAATCTCTAAAAGCTACAGCACTATTTACATCAGTTTAACGTTTTTTTTGTAGCCTGGTAAAAACTGTTCTGTTTGTTCTCTTTAGAGGTTCTAAACATGGAATAATATTTTTCTGGATTTAATTTTGTTTTATACGTATGCTGGATGTTTAAATGAAGATGCATTGAAAATGTACTCACCCTCAGGTCCATCCGAGATGTGGATGAGTTTGTTTCTTCATCAGGTTTGGAGAAATGTAGCATTGCATCAGTGTCTCAGCAACGGATGCTCTGCAGTGAATGGGTGCCGTCAGAATGAGAGTCCAAACAGCTGATAAAAACATCACAATAATCCACAGCACTCCAGTCCATCAGTTAACATCTGGAGAAGACAAAAGCTGCGTGTTTGTAAGAAACAAATCCAACATTCATGCGTTTTAACTTTAAAACATCACTTCTGGCCAGAATATTAGTCCATAATCCAAGAGCATGCACTTCCTCCAGTGAAAAAGTCCATCTCCTGTTGTCTCTCACATCAAAATCCAGCTACATATTTGTTTAGAGCTGTTTTGGCTTGGTGCTTGATCTGTGCAGATTTCTCTCCGGATTCAGACAAGACGACTTTTTCAATGAAGAAAGCAAGATTATGGATCAAGGAATATTTGAGCCAATTTGAATGGTGGTTAAAAATGTATTGATGGGTTTGTTTTAGCTTTTGTCTTCTCCAGATGTTATCTGATGGACTGGAGTGCTGTGGATTATTGTGATGTTTTTATCAGCTGTTTGGACTCTCATTCTGACGGCACCCATTCACTGCAGAGCATCCGTTGCTGAGACACTGATGCAATGCTGCATTTCTCCAAACCTGATGAAGAAACAAACTCATCCTAATCTTGGAGGGCCTGAGGTTAAGTACATTTTCAGCATTGTTTTTATTTTGGGTGAACTATTCCTTAAAGACATCAGCAGTCAAAGTGTTTAATAAGCCTGTATTTGATTGGAAAACAGATTAAAACAAATTAAAGAATAGTGCAGCGGATAAAAGAATGAATACATCCACGTGATTCTAATGAAATTAAGATAAGTAATTAGTATATCACAGCAACATGTTGTCTGTGTGGCAGGCAAATGAATACTGGACTGATCTGAGAACAAATGCTCAGTATTACATGGACATGGGACACCTGGTGTTGACCGCTCTCTGGCTGAGTGAGTATCTTAAGTATAGTCTGAATTATGAGATGCAATACAATAACAAGGACATAAATGTTGTTTTTTCCTCTCCATAGTGAGACTCTACATGGACATGCTGAGGAACGTAAGAGCACAGTTGGATGCACACACAGGCCAGCAGTGATTGATATGGACAGAAACGATTGACTGATGAAGTCAATGGCGAGGGCTGAGGCAGCTTTGCTGATCTCAGGGTTGTGAGCAGGGCAGCAGCCAATATTTAGCAAAGAGTTCTCTTAGAGATTGCAGTTAGGTTGCAGCAATGCTTTTTAGCGTAAGTGCATTTATACAGTATGGAAGACTTAAAAATCACTAAAAACATTAACTTTGCTGATGATGGGAAAGTACACATTTTTGAATACGTAATAAGACAGTGTACAAATATTAGAACACGGTCTTGCCTTAAAATTGCGTCTTGATACCTATACATACCTATTGTTGCATTTGCATGTAAGCATTAGCATTTAACTAAGTTTATTATCATACTATTTTACTTCACTTTTTAGTAAAAATAATCCTTGCCACTTTTGCATTTTAGAATTAAAAAAAAAAGCTTTGGGTAATATTAGCTGAGCAAGTAGGCATGGATAACCCCTTCATAGATGTAGAAATTCACCGGAAATAGTGCACCATCCATACATGTTTGAGAAACACTGTACTATGATTTGTGAATTGTAATCTGCTATTTAAGACCCATAATATGCAAAAACTGGGATGCAGCAATTTTACAGGACACCTTTATAAGTATAAGACACCTTTCTGTCTCTTAGTTATTGTTTTAGTAAAAGTAGGATGACATTAAGAATCTGGCAGAACTTAAATGTTCCTCCTTTCTCTCCTCACTCTTCCTATCTCCAAACCCCTTCCCAGATTCTCTGCCGGCTCATCAACAGTCTGTACCCCAGAGGTGAGGAGCCAATTAAGAAAATTACAGAAAGTAAAATGGTCTTCAAGCAAATGGAAAAGATTTCTCAGTTCCTGCAGGCTGCTGAAGAATATGGGGTCTCCAGAGGAGACATATTCCAAACTGTTGATCTCTGGGAAGGTAACACACACAACACACACACACACACACACACACACACACACACACACACACACACACACACACACAGTCTGGTCAGCTATCCTTGTGGGGACTCTCCATAGGCGTAATGGTTTTTATACTGTACAGACCCTATATTCTATTGCCCTACACCAACCCTACCCCTAAACCTACCCCTCACAGGAGACTTTCTGCTATTTCAGATTTTCAATACACTCCATTCTGTGTGATTTATAAGCGTTTTGAAAAGTGGGGAACATGGAGTAATGTCCTGAAAAGTCACCTTCTCCTTGTAATACCTGTCATACCTTTGTCATTATACAAATGTATGTCCTCATTTGTCACAAAAACGTGTACACACACACACACACACACACATTATATCTAAACCAGCAGCCAAACTGCGTACATCAGTAGATTTACAAATCAAGATCATTTTAAATCTGTTTTACTAGTGAGGTCTGGCTCACAAGTTTGAATGATCTCGTTTAAGATCAATGATCCCATTTATCTACAGTTTGATTTGATTACAAAACTATTTCCTTTGTGGTCCTCCATGTTATTATCCCAGTATCCTTGTCCAATACTAATTTAAAAAAAAAAACACAACCATCACATAGCACACATTCAAACAATTACCAAATGAACACATGCAATATCTTATCTCTATATATATATATATATATAAAATATTCTAACATGTATCTGAAAACTTCTTAAATAAGTTAAAACTAGTTAATGACACTGGTAATTAATCCCATGCAATTGCACTATTTAGTACTACAGTATTTTTCCCCACCAAACTTTACAATTGACAATTATAATTCCTACGTCTGGTGTCATAGGTATGCTGACATTATCAGAATAATTTACTCAATAACTTGGAACCAAATGATTAAAATGTTTCTGTGTCATACCCAATAATAAAAAAAATTATCTATTTTTTTCAACTGACAACAGGCCTAAACCTTTAAAACATTCACTACTTAAATGAAAGTGAGGGTGAATTTGTCACATTAGTCTAATTTATTTTGAACCTTCTGCAGTTTATCTTTCATACTCTGTATGAAACTACTGTACCAAAAAAAAAAAGGCTGCATAATCAGAGTGCAGCTGTATCAATGCACCTAAGGTATGAACATCCAGTAAATCCAATTTAATTCTACCCTATATTTTATTAAGAGCATTTCTAGCTATAAATTCACCTGTTAAATTATCAATAAGACATGCTAAAATAAACATCCCTATGCAATCTCCCTCTTAAGGCAAAGAGAGTCTTACCTAGATGTAAGGAATGTTTATTATCCAAAAACCAAGTGGACACCTCTTGTAACTGACCAGACTTTCTATCCTCAAGGATGCCTTTGCTTTGATGAGACACTAAAATTGCTGCATCATCTGCATAAAGGGTTCCTCAGAACTTGCTAATTTAAGTTCATTCATATATTTAAAAAAAAATATTGGTCTTAAAACGCTCCCTTGAGGAACACCACAGGTAACAAGCTAGACAATATACCTTTAACATCTACTCTCTGACTTCTATTTTCAAGATAGGACTGTATCCACCTAATAGCCTTTTCACTGCAACCTATTGCCTTTAATTTATACAAAAAAATGGAATGATCTACAGTATCAAAGACCTTCTGAAGATCATAACAATTCCACATAATTTACCACTATCAACCACCTCTTTTATCCTATCAGGTCATATATAGCATACATGTCTCAGTGTAAGTCTAAAACCTGAACGTGAACATCATGCAAAATGCTATCTGGTCATAAACAATTTTTTGCATTATCTTTGACAACACGCGTTGGGACAGAAATGGGTGTGTAATTAACAATATTCACTTTACTGCCCACTCTGGCACTCTTTAATTCATTAGGGATTTTTCCTTGTTCAATCGATAAATGTATTATATGTGATAAAAAAAAGGTGCAATAGCTTTATAGCAGTCTCCAAAAGTTTTGCAGGAATATTATCAATGCCAGGCACTTATTTTAAGCTCACTAATATATTTAAAAACTTCACTTTCACATACTGTGCTTAACTTAAAAGACACTTGAACAATTCCACACTGAGAATAAAATGGTTGCACTTGCTTTTCATTATAAATATCAGGTTGCCCTGGAAGCTGATTATATAATTAACTGGCCACCGATATAAACATTTTCTAGCTTTTCTAGCTTAGATCTTGTCTTGTTTCCAGCCAAATTATCTAAAAACTCTTAAATCAAGAAGCATTTTCTAGACAGGTAAACAATTATTGTCTCGTTTTCAGAAAAACAAGTCGAATTTAAGTGAGTTTTTGCTTGAAACAAGCAAAATAATCTGACAATGGGGTAAGCAAAATAATTTTATTTCAAACAGAAAACAAGATTATTTTTTTAAGATTATAATTATCATCATTTTCTCTTTTTACTCCTGCAATTCAATTGCTTGTTTATCTAATGTCTGGATAAACTAGGTGTCTTGGTGTTTATGTGTGTGTGTGTGTGTGTGTGTGTGTGTGTGAGAGTGTGTGTGTGAGTGTGTGTGTGTGTGTGTGTGTGTGTGTGTGTGTGTGTGTGTGTGTGTGTGTG
>NW_015505797.1:353536-370866 GCF_001515645.1 Sinocyclocheilus grahami | reverse complement strand
TAATATAGTATCAAACGGCTCAATTCAATCTCTCTAAACGTGTAGCCCTTTAAGAATGGTAAGCTGACAATCTGGTAAACGTCCATTTACAATTACGCATTTACCCAAAGCGACTTAAAATCAAACCCAAGCGCCATACTCTACTAGGTGGGTTGATCGAGTGCATGCTGTGCAATAGGAACATACAAAAGAAGAGTCCATTTCTACTAAAAGCCATATGTAACCAATCAGTGTGTCAAGATATACAAGATGCTCAAGATATAATTGTAATTGGTTAAGGTGATACTGTGCTACCAAATGTACACTATTATTATTGATGTATACTAACTATAAATGTTCCTGCTAGCAGAATGCGCCAAACTAATCGACTCCGGTCATCCTATAATGTCTTCACTAAATGTCATGGATGTGTCACTGCAAAGAACTGATGCTATACATTCCAGTGAGAAAAGGAAAAAGAAAAAAAAAAACTGTACTTAAGAGTCTGTATCGAGTAAAATATTGTGGTATGAAAAGTCAGTTTAAATGCAGCTATTTTCAACTTTTGTGCATTGACTAACATGCATGTGAAGTAAATGTGCTTCTGATGCTAAGATTGTACTGCAGATTATTATATTTATTTATTGAAGTGTCATGTTTGTACCTATACACAGTACCTTTGACAATCAAAATACTTTCCAGTTGTCATGACTGAAATGTTTGGCTGTTTAGTTTTAATTTTTGTGGTTTGATTTTAAATCCATTTATTTGTTAGAAAAATTAAGTCTTAAATTTAACTTACCATCTTTACCATCCTTTAAACATTTCTTGATCGTTTTTTTTGTTGTTGTTATTTAGTAAATGTATTAGTTTACATTTATTGGAATGTAGTAATGTTTTTTTTTTATTTAAAATTGTTTGACTTTTGAAAAGGACTAGACATGAGATATTAGTCTCAATATTTAAATGCGTGACAAATATCTATTAATTTGATAATTGTTGCGAATGTATCTTACTCTTCACTAGTAGTCGTTTATGTGTCTGTGCAAAGTAAACTCTTCACAAGAAAAAAAAAAAAGGCTGCATAATCAGAGTGCAGCTGTATCAATGCACCTAAGGTATGAACATCCAGTAAATCCAATTTAATTCTACCCTATATTTTATTAAGAGCATTTCTAGCTATAAATTCACCTGTTAAATTATCAATAAGACATGCTAAAATAAACATCCCTATGCAATCTCCCTCTTAAGGCAAAGAGAGTCTTACCTAGATGTAAGGAATGTTTATTATCCAAAAACCAAGTGGACACCTCTTGTAACTGACCAGACTTTCTATCCTCAAGGATGCCTTTGCTTTGATGAGACACTAAAATTGCTGCATCATCTGCATAAAGGGTTCCTCAGAACTTGCTAATTTAAGTTCATTCATATATTTAAAAAAAAATATTGGTCTTAAAACGCTCCCTTGAGGAACACCACAGGTAACAAGCTAGACAATATACCTTTAACATCTACTCTCTGACTTCTATTTTCAAGATAGGACTGTATCCACCTAATAGCCTTTTCACTGCAACCTATTGCCTTTAATTTATACAAAAAAATGGAATGATCTACAGTATCAAAGACCTTCTGAAGATCATAACAATTCCACATAATTTACCACTATCAACCACCTCTTTTATCCTATCAGGTCATATATAGCATACATGTCTCAGTGTAAGTCTAAAACCTGAACGTGAACATCATGCAAAATGCTATCTGGTCATAAACAATTTTTTGCATTATCTTTGACAACACGCGTTGGGACAGAAATGGGTGTGTAATTAACAATATTCACTTTACTGCCCACTCTGGCACTCTTTAATTCATTAGGGATTTTTCCTTGTTCAATCGATAAATGTATTATATGTGATAAAAAAAAGGTGCAATAGCTTTATAGCAGTCTCCAAAAGTTTTGCAGGAATATTATCAATGCCAGGCACTTATTTTAAGCTCACTAATATATTTAAAAACTTCACTTTCACATACTGTGCTTAACTTAAAAGACACTTGAACAATTCCACACTGAGAATAAAATGGTTGCACTTGCTTTTCATTATAAATATCAGGTTGCCCTGGAAGCTGATTATATAATTAACTGGCCACCGATATAAACATTTTCTAGCTTTTCTAGCTTAGATCTTTTGTCTTGTTTCCAGCCAAATTATCTAAAAACTCTTAAATCAAGAAGCATTTTCTAGACAGGTAAACAATTATTGTCTCGTTTTCAGAAAAACAAGTCGAATTTAAGTGAGTTTTTGCTTGAAACAAGCAAAATAATCTGACAATGGGGTAAGCAAAATAATTTTATTTCAAACAGAAAACAAGATTATTTTTTTAAGATTATAATTATCATCATTTTCTCTTTTTACTCCTGCAATTCAATTGCTTGTTTATCTAATGTCTGGATAAACTAGGTGTCTTGGTGTTTATGTGTGTGTGTGTGTGTGTGTGAGTGTGTGTGTGTGTGTGTGTGTGTGTGTGTGTGTGTGTGTGTGTGTGTGTGTGTGTGTGTGTGTATTGTAAATAGGTTTCACTTACAGCCTGCAGAGCTCCATTAGGTGCTGATAGTTCTCTAATCGTGAGCTTTGGACATTCGATGTGGCTCATGTTGGAGTCAGCACAGTGGTTTACATCGTTTGAGGAGGTGGACTCTAAATGTGCAGGAGAGTGGGACTTGTTTTGTGGGCTTCTGGAATGTTCTGTTTCTTCTTCATTTCTTTTTTTGGAGGGGATGCAGGCTTATTTGCTTTTTTTTCTCAGTAAGGTTTAGAGTATTATAATAAATGACTGACACTATTGGTTGCTCGGGTAACCACCAGGAGCTCTTCCATCAGATTTACAGAACGTTATCTGTAATCCGGTCAAGAGATCAAGGATATTTTTCACCTAAACCTAAACACTACATAGTTCTGTATTTAAAACCTCCACTGGAGCCCAAAGCCAAATCCAGAGCTCCAGATGTAGGAGGAATGTGTACGTGTGTGTATATATAGACTCTCACACCAGTCCTAGAATTACACACATCAGAGAGTTGTCCCTTCACCCACAATGCACCAGTGCCGGCTGTTACTGCCTCTCAGGCAGGCTCCAGAGCAAGGCCAAAATGTGCAAAATAAAGAGTTTAAATGTTTATGTGTCTGTGCAAAGTAAACTCTTCACAAGACAATTTTGTGTTTGAATTGGAACATCTTTGGTTATTGGCAAAAATGATGATACAGATACATAACTATTCGCAAATGTGCCTCAATGTACAAATCATTGCACATTCATTTAATTCTGAGCTTCACAGACACAAGCTGCAATGTATTGGTTTATGGTGAGATCCATTGGTTTATCTATTTGTAACATCTGTTGAACTGATGGAAAATTGTGCACGCAAGCATTAATAGTTTTGAGGCCGATTTCTTTATTACTGTGAGGTTTAACCATTTTAGATGGTGATCAGTGTTATGTCAGAGTACACCTGCACTTACACACACACAGAGAGTGTACTTCATTAGAGATCATGACCACTGGAGAGGCTTGCATAACTAAAGGTAACCACCTGCTTTTATCAAAATGGAAATGGAGACGCTTGCATACCATGCATATAGGTGACAGTAAACAAACTTGAGTTTATTTCAAGAGCTTAGCGTAACGCTCTCCTTCAGCTGATATACATGTTCATTCTGTTTACTGTTAAACATCCAAACCATCACAATGGCTTCACAATTTTGTCCACGCACATCTGTCTCTCACACACTCACTCACTCATATAGCGCTCTGAAAAACAAAACATCTGAACAGTAAGAATATTGAAACTAAGTGGAATGAAAACAAATAAAAACAAAAACCAATGCAAAGAACAATGTCTTTGTCTTCTTTGACTCAGCCATCTGGGTGTCCATCTGCCTCTTCCACCACTTCAGCATGTTTAAGCTGAAAATCAAAGCAACATGTACATTTATGCACATTACCAGGACTCGTGTCATTTAATTGGCTGGGAGATCAGATCATACAGAGTTTCATGACTGGACTGAAAATCATGGATTGCACACCACATGTCACTTACCTGTACTTGTTTTAATTCTATCCTACAATCCTTAACAGAATTCAATAAAGAAAAGTAGATGGCCAATCAAATCAAAGTGGGCGGGGTTTACTGTTCACAGAAGCAGAGTGCGAATTAACGTTGAAAGAGAGTGAGTTGAGATGCAAGTTGCAAATAATTTAATATTAGTCAACTGTTTTACGACAGAAATATTCAATGACCTACAGCTATATCCAGTGATGCAAACTGCGCCACTTTTTTCTCAAATATGGCCATTTTGAGAGAGAGAGAGAGTGATGAATGTTTAGTGTGTGAAATATCTGCGTCGGTGTCTGTCTCTGCAAACAATGAAGCTGTAAGTTTAGTTGCTTCAAAAACAGTGATTTTACCTCCTCGTTAATGAGAAATATAATGTGATTCAGTACTGAAGCTATTTTTTAATAAATGTCAAAACACGTTTCTGTGCTCCTGAACGAGTCTCCTATCTTGAGAAATTGTTATAATGCACACCTGCAATAAATATATGTATAGAGGGCTCGAATTGAGATGGGGATGGCATTCCCCAAATTGAAAAAAAATGGCAAAAAGCATCCCCTCTGCTAAACCACCGACCCCTTTAGATTATTAATGTTGTGTATTATGTGACGCTTATCATGCAAATGAAATGTTACAATTCTCTATGTATGATAATTACGAATTAAATAACCGCGATTGGCCAATCAGAGCTCGGTACCGTAACGAGCTGCGCACAAGCTCAAACAAGTTTTTGTCATTTTTCACGCAAAATGGTTCAAGCGCAACTTTTGAAGTTCTTAAAAAAAAAGAGGACAACAGATGATTTTTCCTTGATTAGAATTTAAAGACGTTCCCCTGTCATAAAGTTACTGTGCAGTATGTGTGACTGAGAGACGATAGCAGAGCTGACATTATCGAGTATGTCACGACAAACAAAAACTCATCTAGAGAGTCCAAAAGCATTCACTGCGTGATGAAGCCTATTAGAAAGCAGTTAGAATTCCCTTATAATACAAGCAATGAAAGATAAAATACCCATGTATGAGTTTTTATATTTATCAATGTACGGTAACACTTTACAATAAGGTTCATTAGTTAACTACTTTAGTTAACATGAACTAAGCATGAACAACACTTCTACAGCATTTATTAATCTTAATGTTCATTTCAACATTTACTAATGCATTATTAAAATCAAAAAGTTGTGCTTGTTAACATTAGTGAATGCACTGTGGATTAACATGAACTAGGAATGAACGACTGTATTTTCATTAACTAACATTAACAAAGGTTAATAAATACTGTAATACATGTATTGTTCATGATGGTTAATACATTAAGTAACATTAACTAATGGAACCTTATTGTAAAGTGTTACCAAATGTACTTTCCTGAATATCAGCATGTGTGTGCGAGCACAAATGTGATAATTTTATACAACAGTCTCTCTCTCTCTCTCTCTCAGAGAGATATTATATTATGTCTAATATTATGTAATAGTAGTCCCTTTGGAATTAGCTGGTTTTCTGCATGATTTGGTCAAGTCTTTGTATAAAAAGATCTATTAACTATATAATATAATCTATTAAATTGTTGATCTATTAACACTTTTTTCCCCCCATATGCAAGTCTGAAGTCCAAAATGGTGGTGCCTTATCACAAATGTGATAATTTTATACAACAGTCTCTCTCTCTCTCTCTCTCAGAGAGAGAGAGAGAGAGAGAGAGAGAGAGAGAGAGAGAGAGAGAGAGAGAGAGAGAGAGAGAGAGAGAGAGAGAGAGTAAAATGGGCTGAGAGTTTAATGCAGAAAATTGCTGATGGAGATTCATATCTTTTATCATCTCTGTTCTAACTCTATTGCAGTCACCTTGAGGTTGTTGTAGTGTTCAAGGCTGCGGCAGTGCTCTGATTTTGCTCTTTTCTCGTCAGTGTAGAACATGTTACACAGCTTGCAGAAGAAACCAGTTACTGGGATGACGTAGTTCACACCTGAAATAAGAGAAGTGTTTCCTGAGACAAGATTTACAGTTTTTTCCTCAATTGCTTAGACACTAAAAATCACAATACATTGGCATAAACATTTTAAACCACCAGAAAAAATGACTAAAACACTACAAGTGTTTTCACACAGGTTGTAAATATGCTGAACCTTATTTGCATCTAAAAAAACTAAAACTCATTGGGAATGAAAACATTTTTGAAACTTTAGGAATTGGCCTTAAAGGCCTTAAAGTTCAAGTGAACAGCATTCTTTGCTCATTTTGGTTGTTTATGAAGCTATGCCAGAGATGCAAGCTTTCCTAAAATGCACAAAGCGTATGGGAAATATGTAAGATATGACATTCATTTTTGTGTTAAATGCATCTGAAGTAAAATTTTGAATAGTCAAGTAATTATAGACAATTAATTGCGAGCACAAATCCCAATCTTTCAGACTATTATTGTTTTTACTGCAATAGTACTTTTATTTTGGCAATGAAGCTCTAGTGGTTATAATAATGCAATGACCAAGTGTGTATAATAATACAAGCAAGTGTGTGATGGACTTACCCACAATCTGGTCTGGCTGATAAGGGCTCAGAGGGGTTTTCTCCAGCTGACTATCGTCTTCTGAACCTTTACTTTCACAAACCGGACCCCCGCCGACACCGACACAAGAACTCTGCTGGTTCTGCAAACACACATGATTTTTACTGACAGAGATAGCATATATGCCGGACACTTGGCTACTGTTCTTTTCCCTCAACTCAACCATTTAAAAATGCGAATCAAATTTTAGTCTTGCATTTAAGCAGGACACTTTCTATTAAGATCATGAGAACAGGTTTAGTCAAATGTGATGTTTTAGGTTCACTCTTGATTACCCGGTCATTTTCTGTCCTTGGTTTAATTTCTTTTGTGTCCTTTTTTGACTCTCTCTCTTCTGCCTTTTCAGGGTATCTCCTATGACAAAAAAAAGCAAAACCGAAGATGTCACTATAGACACTCATGCAAAACAAGCATATCAAAAACCTTCTCTGCACTGGATGGAGTTTACAATTTTATGTTTATGTTTGGCTAAAGTCATTTTTTTTTATTTTCAAGGTAGTCAGTTACACGGAATGTTAATACACACCTGCAATCATTCATATTATTGATATATTTTTTTTAATAGTAGCTTGACTTGGAGTATATTTTTCCACCTCTATCTGACTGCAAGTCACTTAATGTCAGTGGCATTTATTAACACAAAGATAACACAAGCAGATATTTCAAACAAAATGCATCAAATATATTTAATTAGGTTCAAAATAAAACAACAAAACTAAAAATAAGACAAATATAAGGATATATCCACAGTTAAAGAAATAGTTCACCCAAAAATTTAAAATTTGCTGAACATTTACTCGCCCTCATGCCATAGAAAGTGTATATAAGTTTGTTTCTTCACGGGAACAGATTTGTAGAAATGTAGCATTGCATCAGTGTCTCAGCAATGGATGCTCTGAATGGGTGCCGTCAGAATGAGAGTCCAAACAGCTGATAAAAACATCACAATAATCCACAGCACTCCAGTCCATCAGATAACATCTGGAGAAGACAAAAGCTGAGACAAATCCAGCATTAAGACGTTTTTAACTTATCTATAGCTTTCTCCAGCTCAAAAGTTGCTCATCATAAAAAAAAAAAACATTTTTGAGAATTGTTAAAAACGGAGTTATCCGTTTTTGCAAATGAACTCTTCATTTGATGTTGTGGTGTACATAGACTCTCGAGACCCTCACAGAACCTCTCGTTCTTTTCAGAAACATAATAATTGCAACACCGTAAATGATGTAGTGTATAGGCCTATACATTCCTTTTTTATGTATATAGTTTATTCTTTTTTCTCCGTTCACAGAAGTGCTGCAGGTGCGTGATGTGAATCCAGAGTTCGACACACTATCCTGCAATTTACGCTGGTTTCAAAACACTCAACAAGCTGCATATCCCTGCCATTCATTTTCACTTAAATATAGGCCTAATGCTTGACGGTTCGTGACATATCCTTGGAAAAACTCTTTTAACGCCGGGGCACTTTATGATGCATTTACAGCTGAGCGCAGGTGTTTCACTCGTTGGATGCGTCAGTGTCACATTTGCATAGGCTGTGTACTATTTCAATTCGTGATTGGTTGAGTGCAAAATTTAAATACTAAACGGAACGATAAAATAAGGTTATTAACCAGTTAATGGCCATTTCAAATTGTTCGGAACTATTTTGTTTCTGGTTATGTTCCTGTCAAAATTTCGTTCGTTTCCAGTTTTTGTTTTCGTTCACTGAACCGGTTCAGAGCCCTGGCTTTAATGTCGTGTCTGATTGGTGAACACTTCCCACGGCCCTAGTTTGTACATTAAAAGAGAGTGCAATCAATCAATACAGCACTGTCTCTTGAGTTTCTTCAAGATGGTAATCCTCACCTTACAGTCAGAGAACTTTGACTGCAACACCTCACCAAACATGCCTGCAAGCTCCAGCACTTCAGCCTCGACGCCCTCCCCGGGAGGCAAACGGCAAAAACAAACCACCGAAGGCACATTCGAACGCTTTGTTCGCTTCGGTGAAGGCGCATCAAACTTGGGTGGGGTCTGTCAATCAAATATATGCAAACAAAACGTAACCGTCAAGGGAATCCGTGATAAATGGATAGATTGTTAAAGCAAGTATAGAGGGTGTGATTTGTGGGGTTCCTACTCACATAAATGCCTTCCACTGTTGGTGATAAGTAGAGGAATACTGTGTTCTCCTTTATAAAGGCTGGTTTCAATTGGAAGTGATTGACCATATTCTGAGCCTCCTTGTGAGCACTAAACTCCAGAAATCCCTGTTACCATGCAAAAAAAATGTATGCACCTTTAACACCCATTAAAAAATAATAAACAAATGAAAAACAATGAGAGGGTTTTTAAGACCCGTTTCACATATACTAGGTGCGTATGAGTGTGACCTGAATGTGAATGGGTGCCGTCAGAATGAGAGTCCAAACAGCTGATAAAAACATCACAATAATCCACAACACAGCTTCAGTACATCAATTAACATCTGGAGAAGACAAAAGCTGCGTGTTTGTTAGAGACAAATCCTTCAAGATGTTAAAAATACAAGTCCTATATCCATAATATTGCTTGTCTGAATCAGGAGAGAAATCTGCACAGATCAAGCACCGCTTACAAGCCAAAACCGCTCTCTAAACAAATATGTGGGTGGATTTTGATGTGAGAGACCACAGGAGATGCACTTTTTCACTGAAGTGTTATTACAGACTCGTATTTTAGCCGGAAGCAACGGTTTGACGTTAAAAAAAAAATGCATGAACGTTGAATATGTTTCCCTCAAACTTCTCCAGATGTTAACTGATGGACTGGAGTGCTGTGGATTATCGTGATGTTTTTATCAGCTGTTTGGACTCTCATTCTGACGGCACCCATTCACTGCAGAGCATCCATTGCTGAGACACTGATGCAATGCTGCATTTCTCCAAACCTGATGAAGAAACAAACTCAACTAAGAAACTCCTCTACTGTAAATTTAGAGAATTTTCTGCATTTTCAATTTTGGAGTGAGCTATTCCTTTAATTTCACTTCATTATAGCGCTATCTGCTAAACTTCACCTTTCACATCCCATAGAATAAAGTCGGTCATGCAGGTTTGGAACAATGTGAGTGCAAGTTAAATATTTTTCAATTCTGATGAACTAACCCTTTAAATACCACTGCAGTAAAATCCTGTTAAAGAAGTCATCAGTAAGGAGTTATATTGTTACAAGATACTGGGCAAAGCAAAGTTCAACGCAAGCTGTCATAAAACTACAAACCGGTCCATAATTGTGTATAAATATAGAAAGCCTTTAATTACCTTTGCTGGGAACACCAGGTGTTTCACAATTGTGCCGAATGGTTTGCCAAGCTCTAAAAGCTCCCCCACGGCCACAGCACCCATAGGAAACTTGGCAACTACCACTCTTGTATTGGGCTGAGGATGATATATAGCCACGTGACAAAAAGCGGACATTTCAATTTGAGTGCATAAATAATAGAAATTAAAATAAAGGAGCAGCACATCAATTAAATTACCTTAGGAGGGTAGAGGTGTTCTGATGAGGTGGACATGTACTGATCCCCTTAAAGAAAAAGACAAATGTTAAATTGATACATTTTGTGCAATTTTGTCGTTATAAAAATGTATACAGTATCTTATACAAGTTAAGCAAATTTAAAATTGCATTGGCTTGATGAGACGTGTGCATATATACTTTCTGTTTACACATGAAGTTAGAGAAGAGTACACTAAAGGGCTTGGTATTTTATACAGCCAATAGGGTTTAGCTTATGTCACAATCATGAGAGCGTTTAAATGGACATAAATGAGCCCATGCAGAGGCATTTACAAGATCGATATTTTTGGTTCATCTCTTCTGTGAGCACTTAACTGCATCTAAATAAATAAATACATAAAAATAAATATCTATGCGTTTACCTTCCCTTAGTCCCTCCCTGTTCCAGCTTGTACTATTCTAAACGATCACTTTAGGATGAATCACGTGTTGCATTCCTCATTTCTAAGTCACTTTGGAGAAAAGGGTCTGCTAAATTAATAAATGTGGTTCAATTTCCAGAAAAAAAAAAAAAAGTATATTTGCTATCATTTGCTGCATTTGTCAACTTTTAGGAGAACATTAGCTTGCAAATGATCTCAAAGTTAACAGGCATTAACTAATAGGTCTTTACATTTTAAATTTGATATGTGACTAGAGCTGCACAATTAATCGAATTTCTAATCGCAATTACAATTACGGATGCCACAGTTAATCATTGAAAGTCCACTTATGTTATTCTGCATGCTTAAGATGTGTTTTTTTCTTTCTACAGCTTATCTTAAGGGTTTTTCCATTGTTTTAATTTGAGCATAACGTTATAATACCATGCATATTTTTACTTTTTTTTTATTTAAAGAAGAGACCAATCCAGTGTATAGTTCAGATTTGAGGCTTAATGCTATAGAAAAGCAATAAAAAAAAAAAAAGGTTTTCAGTTAGAGTGTTTTCAGTAAGGCATGCAGTTGCTTCAAACACTGGTATAAACATCATGCAATGTAACTTGTGATAATCACAATCAATAATTGCAATTGTGCAAAAAAATTTGCAATGGTTTTTGTCACAATCGTACAGCCCTAAATGTGACAAAAAAAAACCCGAATCTTTGTAGTAGCAGCATTATCAAATATAGATGCAATGCGCAATTCTTCTAGAAGTGAAACTCTTTACCTATGGCGGGTTCAGAGCTGTAGGCTCTTTTAGGGGGTTGAAATGAGCGAGAGCTTCGTTCGGATTCATGTAATTTGTGTCGGACACCTGACAGATGGTCTCTCCATGTCTGGCAGTCAAGAAAACAGAACATAAGCACTTAAGATGATTATGATACGACAGATTATAATAAACACACTCCTCCAGAAAAAATAAATACATGCATGCATGCATAAAATACTAGCCACCAGAGGTGGACAGAATCTCCAAAATCGGTATGAGTATAATATATTTCTTAAAATTATAATTGGATGAGTCATGTCTGAAGTCTTGAAATATCCAATATACATATTCAATAGGGCTGGGTAAAAAAAATATCGATATCTCGATATTAATCGATTCTCATTTTTATGGAACGATATCGATTCTCAAATCCCAAGAATCGATTAGTCTAGCCTGTTTTCAGTTAATGGACAGAACATTGAAGGGTACCTCCCATCCAATAAATCGCAATAAGCATTGTGCTTTGGTACATTTAATATGAAACAGTCTCAGATTTCAAGTTATTTTCATTGTATTGCAGTATTCAAACAATAAATGCTGTTTTGGCGCTGTTTAATGTGGAGTGACAGATCGCTGTAGCGCCTCAGTGAACTGATCATCTCCTCCGCTTTATTACTAGTTATAGCACAAAATAAACATGACTAAACATCCGAAGGCAAGTTAAAAGAAAGAGTACAACTTTACAATCTGTACCCTGTCTCATGTAATCTCTCAATCAGTGTTTCAGCTGCGCAAAGACATCAATATAACGGCTTGTAAACAATGTAACGTCACATTTACCTCAGAAAAACATATTCGGTGACCATAAACTCACTAGTCAGATAGAAAAATAAACTGTAGTGAGGGGCATTTTGGTAAATATATGCACCAAATAACATATTCATTATACATTTTACTGTTCTTCAATGTTTAATTTATGTTTGAATAAATCCATCAAAGACAGCCACCATTGTTTATATTTCAAACAAATTAATTGAAGTAGAAATATTATGTAATTGTAACTTTATCAAAGTTTTTCAATATTATAGTAATGTAGTACCAACTGATTAGTTGAGAGATTTTTTTTCCTTGAGAAAATTTGGCATGTACTGTACCTGATATATATCCAAAATAATCGATACTGAATCGAATCGGTAATCGAATCGCAAGCTTGTGAATGAGAATCGAATCGTGACATTTGCGTCAAAAACCAGCCCTAATATTCAATAAATCTATGAGGGAACAGTAATGAAACTCCACTTCACATTGTCTGCGTCTTGTCGAGTCTGGCTATTGTTGCATTCCCTCACTTCCCACTGTAAAGCAGTATGGATATATTTTCCCATAAATGTAAAATCTTTTGAACCATTGGTCACATCAGCCCTAATACTTGACCCTGGACCACAAAACCAGTCATAAGTGTCAATTTCTCAAAATTGAGATTTATGCATCTTATGCTGAAAGCTGAATAAATAATTATTCAAGCGTTCCATTGATGTAAGGTTTGTTAGGATAGGACAATATTTAGCAGAGATGCAACTATTTGAAAATCTGGAATCTGTGAGTGCAAAAAAAAATCTAAATATTGAGAAAATCATCTTTAAAGTTGCCCAAATGAAGTTCTTAGCAATGCATATTACTAATCAAACATTAAGTTTTAATATATTTACGGTAGGAAATTTACAAAATATCTTCATGGAACATGATCTTTACTTAATATCCTAATGATTTTTGGCATAAAAGAGAAATGTATAATTGTGACCCATACAATGTATTGTTGGCTATTGCTACAAATATCCCCCAGCGACTCAACACTGCTTTTGTGCTGCACGGTCACATATAGTTAATCATTTCTAGGCATTTTTTATCTAATTTAATAGTTTTGTCTTATCATGGCACTCAATGCATCACATATCTTTTTACCTTTATGGAATTCAGCATACACTTGCAAAGAGGGCATTTGTGTGGGAAAACGGTCGGGTTGTCGCTTGACTCCGTCTCCACAGCCACATGATCCCCACTTTGTCTTTCTCGGGATGACTTCCTGTGAGCCGGGTCTCTTCTTCCTCCCGCGTACCTCTCAAACTTCCTGTGCCCCTCCCCTTTCCCGTGATGCTCGTGGCTCCCGGAGCGCCGCGCTGAGCTGGAAGACTCGGGGCTTCTGCGTCTGTCGCTGGTGCATCTCTCGGGTGTACTCCGCTTGTCCTGTGAAAGCCTGGACTTGTCTCTGCAGTCGGTGTCTGCGGTAGCTGACTCTTTAAGGGCTCTCTTGGCTTTGAGCTGCATGATTAGATGAGGGAGGGTCTCCACGCTGATTTCGCTTTCGGGAATCTGTGCGAGTGCATCCACATCTTCGGATGACAGGCCGAGCGTGGCATACAGGCTCTGCACACTAATAGTCTCGGCTTCACCCGTGTCTTCACCGGCTCCACCGTCAAACGCGTCCATCGCCAACCTTTACAGACAGTAAAGAGAGTCTGAGATTATATAACGTGGAGTTTTTTTCTTGACAACATGACAACAAACCACAAGAAAGCAAGAGAAAGAACTTAAGACATTGATTTACACATTAAAAATGTTGCATCCTGTAACATTTCACAGAGAGAGCGCACTTTCATGACTGTTAACACACTTTTAAAATTACAATTTTAAAAATACAGTTTTAAAAAGTGCACTTTGTACTAATGTTATTTTAAAGGACATTTTAAGTCATGCGACCCTGGAGCACAAAACCAGTCATAAGGGTCAAATTTTCGAAATTGAGATGTATGCATCATCTGAAAGCTGAATAAATAGCTTTCCATTGATGTATGGTTTGTTAGGATCGGACAATATTTGGCTGAGATACAAATATTTGAAAATCTGGAATCTGAGGGTGCAAAAAAATCGAAATATTGAGAAAATCATCTTTAAAGTTGTCCAAATGAAGTTCTTAGCAATGCATATTACTAATCACACATTAAGTTTTGATATATTTACAGTAGGAAATCTACAAAATATCTTCATGGAACATGATCTTTACTTAATATCCTAATGATTTTTGGCATAAAAGAGAAATGTATAATTGTGACCCATACAATGTATTGTTGGCTATTGCTACAAATATACCCCAGCAATTATATACATATTTTAAATGTACTAAATTACAGCATCATTTCAAATGTGTAATTATAAAACTATTTAAAAACGTATGAGTTTCAATAGAAATGACATTGAAGTATATTTTAGTTTACCATAAATGCTTGTCAGTATATTCGGCAGTGCACTGTAACATATTTCAAAGACAATAGAAATAATTATGAATAATAAAATATAAATCCTACTTAAGTTACTCAAAAAAGCACTCTAAAGTTAAGCTGACAGCAAAATTTTAATTATAAGGCATCTTCATTAATTGCATTTAACATGCGAACTAAATGTAATTTTTAACAATTAAATGCAAATACGTATATTCTTTGAAGGTATATCATGTCCGTATTAAGCATCTTTAAAAGTATGCTTAAGTGTTCCTCTTTTTAACTGCAGGGGTCAACTCTATGACACACTTTCATTTTTCTTTCTTTCTGCATATTTCTTCATGTTTCGGTGGACATGTGTAACGCCAAACTCCTTACGGTTTTCAAGAATTTCATTCTCTTAATGAGAATTCTTTCATCATCATGATATCAGAACAGTTGTGTCACCCTGGCATAAAACACACACAATGAAATTCATTTTAATTCAGAGATTAGAATGATGTTCATGAGGTGTATTCGCTCTATGTATAAATTGCATTTTAATGTAGCTTAATAAATGCATTATTAACTATCTACTCAGCCTCCTTCTGTCTCCTCCCATCCTTTTTATCATTCCCCACACTTCTCCCACTGGTGTGGTTCTTCCTATTTTGTCACAAAATTTCCTCCAGCTGGTCCTCTTTACTTGGCGAACTGTTCTTCTAACTACTGCTTGAGCCTTCTTATACTGAATCAGTATTGAGTTGATCTAGTCTAGTGTTATTTCTGTAGTTGATTAGCATTCTTGTCTGCAAGATGAATTTCTCTACAGATGTGGATTATTTGTCTAGTCCTGTTCTTTGTCTGTCAGTATATCTAGTCCAGATGAATCCCCCTCCCTGTTCTCATGCTCCTGGTTATCTCTGCCATTGCCTCTCTTGCCAATAAAAGGCAGTTATGTCAAATTAAAGGTACACTCAGTTACATTTTCCACAGTTAAAAGTATTTATTCCTAAGGAAATTAATAGCACATGCTATATCATATTACATATGTGTATATATATTGATTTTACTCAACATTGAATGGCATATTGAAAAATAATTTTATTTTGAACATCGTTCAACATGCTCAATGATGAGTACACTCAGATGAGATAAATAAGTCATAACAGAGGCCTGGAAAAAGCTTTTATGCTACACAAGACCGCCCACAGTAGAGCCATATGAAGACATTTCTCTAGTGTTTTTCAGTATTTCATTGTGTTTACACAGCTTCTTCAAGCTCAACTGAAAGAACACACACACAAATTCAGAGTCATTTCTTTACAGAACAAAAATTTGTTTTCACAAAGCATAATAACTAACTATACATAATGTGGTGTTGTGAGATGATATTTGCTAGCTAAGGCCATTTCTATACATTTTTGCATTGAACATTTACATTTTGAACACAACAGTGGTGGCAAAGAAAGAGAACTGTCATGGGTTGATACATAGTTGTACCAGGTTTTCAGTGTTATGCTTTACGATTAGTAACAATAACAATAAATATATCATAAAATAATAACAATTTAAAGGGGTCATGAACTGAGAAATCAAAATGCCCTTGATCTTGTGACATATAAGAGGTCATTGTATAAAATCATCCTGTAAGTTTCAGAACTCAAAACGTTCTCGTTAGTCTAAAAACAGCTTATACTGAAGCCAATCTGCCAAAACGACAATCTGCCAAAACGACAATCTGCCAAAACGACAATCTGCCAAAAGTTGAGGAATGTGACATTTTATGACATAAGTGTCTAAACTCCGCCTCCGCAGAAGATCAACGCTTGCTTATACAGTACTGCCTGTTTAGCCACGCCCACCGATTCTACAGCACTGCCTGTTTAGCCACGCCCACCGATTCTACAGCACTGCCTGTTTAGCCACGCCCACCGATTCTACATCACTAGGTGCGTTCGACTTCATGCAGCACTACGCAGATCGATCGCAAACTGACTTGAAGCAGTGCATGCCAGTTAGTAATTTTGTCCGACTTGAGAGTGTGGCATCAAAGCACCGCGAGAGCGTTTCGAGAGTTTTCTGACTCAGCCGGCGCAGTTTCTCCAGAGTGGCTGCAGGAGCGTTGATGACGACACAGCCATTTCACAATTGGCCAGATTCACCGCATGACAACTATCACGTGTGTTTTGGGTTTATTCTAACCTTTTCAATTCCAATAATAGCCACAAATCTGTGTTTTTAGAACAGTAAAAGCTTTTTTACTGTAGTCACAATGATATATTGAGTCACGTTTACCATACAACACTGATGAAAGCATATATTCCTCCACTTTATTAGTATTTAAATAGTATATATTTACGTTGAACTTTATTCTTGGACAGATGGCGATGTATTAAGTCGTATATAATCAGTATGTATCTGTTTCTCATGAAAATGTTTCTGAAATGTCTGTATATTTGACAAATATTGCATTTAATTCACTTCATCTGTGATAGAGTAGTGGCAGAAAGTGTCCGGCTTGACGGCTCCGTTTTCAACTCCACCCCCGACTGCAAGCGGCTACTCTCGTTGATCGCCGTCTGTAGCCGTGCTTCAAGTCGAACGCACCTACTGTCTGTTTAGCTCCGCCCACCGATTCTACTTCACTCTTATTTAGCTCCGCCCACCGATTCTACAGCACTGCCTGTTTAGCCACACCCACCGATTCTACTTCAGTCTCTTTAGCCTCGCACACCGAGTC
>NW_015505797.1:331057-352223 GCF_001515645.1 Sinocyclocheilus grahami | reverse complement strand
CGATTCTCCATCACTGCCTGTTTAGCCCCGCCCACCGATTCTACAGCCCTGCCTGTTTAGCCACGCCCACCGATTCTACATCACTGTCTGTTTAGCCACGCCCACCGATTCTACAGCCTGCCTGTTTAGCCACGCCCACCGATTCTACAGCCCTGCCTGTTTAGCCACGCCCACCAATTCTACAGCACTGCCTCTTTAGCCACACCCACCAATTCTACTTCACTGTCTGTTTAGCCACGCCCACCGATTCTACATCACTGTCTGTTTAGCCACGCCCACCGATTCTACAGCCTGCCTGTTTAGCCACGCCCACCGATTCTACAGCCCTGCCTGTTTAGCCCCGCCCACCGATTCCACCGATTCGCCTATTCAAACAGAGCGCTCTGATGAGGGGGTCAAAACAGGACAGAAAATAGCCTATTACTTCTGAATAATGATGTTTTTTTATGTCAATCTTGATAACATTATAAGTGGACCTCAGAGAACAGTACAACATAATAAAAAAGGCAGTTCATGACCCCTTTAATACCTACTGATACTGGGCCAGTACATTCAAAGGTACTAATTCTAATATACCTTTAAGTTTCATACTTTCATCCCATAGAGAGTGTACCTCTCAGTCATCATTTTGTTTTATAATATTTTACAAATTAATCCTTATGCTTCATAATATATCCTTATCCTTATAATTCAAATTTCAGTACAGAACAAAAATCGTATTGTAGTTTCTCTGTCTCAGGAGCAAAGCACAAAACATTAATGTTGGCTTTAAAGCTTGGTTTGTAGCTTTGGTGAAGTAGATCCGATATTTTTCTTGTCCTCCAATTTAACGTCAGTTGTCTCAACATTGATGGGATGTTTGGAAATCTGGTTCCGTTTCTTCTGTACACTGAAGTGCACTCCATAACAGAAGTAGATGAGCAAGCCTATATTTCATTAGGATATACAATCATGCTTATTATGTACAATGGTTGGTATATGCTGAAATGTGCATGTACTGTAAACTCATATGTGCATGATGAACAAGATTTATTCTCCAAACCACTTCCTCACACACTAATTTCCTGACAGTGTTTAATTTGAATTATTTTCCTCAATATACTGTAAATATTCATGTTGTCTTACCCACTGCCATCCACACTGCATAGCGAATCCACGTCTCACCACCCAGCTGGACCATTAAGTAGATATTGATAAATGTACTGAAAATGGGGAGTAGTGGCAGAAGTGGGACCTACAGAAAAATGTGAAACTGTTTTAAGCAGTCAAATTATTTCTAAACAGAAAATGTCCATGTTCTTAACAACAGAAGTTCTCAGCTGTCGGATCACAACCCGATCATGTCTAATGTACGAAAAGTACACTTTAGCATACTTTTAAAAAGAATACTTATAATATACTTTAATAGAAAATGCTTAAGTGTGAACTGAAGGTAATGTTTTGGACACTTAACTGCATGTTACTTGCAATTAAATTAAAATTAGCCATATTACTAGGTGATGGATACATGTAAGACAAAATAGCATAGAGTTTGATTATTTTGATTATTATTGATGTAAAGCACATTTCTGTTGTATGCCATGTTAATATAAAATTGTAAATTATTTTGACCTATGCATGGTAGTATCAATACATTTCATGGCTGAGTTTAATTAATTTTTTGTTACTTATTAATGATTTTGGTACTATGTTGGGTTGTCAAATGTAAAATCTGGGGTCTGAAGCAAAAGCATTTGAGAACCACTTTTAGAACAACACATCTATGCACATTTTATGCATTACTTGTTGCTAAAATGTAAAAAATGTTGATGGTTTTTTCACCCAGTGAGTGACAGCTTACCATAAATGCAGCCTTGCTACCATTCTGCGGCTGTCGCCAAACAATAATGATAGTCATGAGAAACGCCACCGAAACCAAAGTGATAATCAGAATAATCCACCACTCCGCTATCAGACCAGCCTGTACACCTTTTGTGATGGTCACACTCAGGATAACCACAAACACAACTAGAAATCACATTAAAAGTAAAAATGAAGTGGAGAAAGCATGCTAGCATGAAATCATTTTAGCATAAAATTAGGTTAAATGCACTTGAATGTTGATTCGTTTAGGTTTCAGTTTCTTGTCCTGGTATGTCATTGACTATGACTGATTTTTATTGATTATTGATTTGTTCTCGTTGGCTGCTTTGAGTTTCATTTCCTGTTTGTAAACAATGCCTGATGAAGGTCACGTGACTGAAACATTTATTAAAGTTTGCAAGTTGTAGCAGTGTGCAGGAGTCATTATTTTTTGTTAGATACTTAAATTTGATAGCAATAATTGGTAGCATGAAATTGCTAAAATATTAAAATACTCATTAAAACCACAACTATTAATGGTGCATTATTGTCGAAATGATTATATTTACAAATTGAGTTATAATTTCCAGGAAAACTACTTACTTCGGATTTTCTTTAAGCTTGGAATTTCCATTCATTTTAAGGTCTTTTTCTAAAGAGTTATGGCAGCAGCAAATTGGTATTAATCATAAAAGTCCAATTAAGTTTGTTTATTGTTGGTTTAGTTTTGTTTATTTAGTAGGTTTATGAGAAGACAGGCTTGTGCGACTAAACTACATTTCCCATCATTCTCTGTGATTGTGCAAGAAAGATGACATTTATAGATACAGCATACTGGAGATTACACTTACTCATCAGATGCAAGCATGGAATAATAAAAACTGAAACTTACCGGTAAGTACGGTCAGCACAGACACAACTTTAGAACTTCTAGCAGAAGCATTTTTAGGGGGGCAAAAAGGATTCCATTTCTTCTGAAGTTCTGCTTTCTCACTGATCTCAGCTGGCTCTGATTGGTACCTGTGTGGATAAAAATAGTTAATTTCATTGCACACATCTGTTACTATTGTCAGTAATTTACATCAAAGTCTGTTGTCTGAGCATTTGTGTTGGTTCTGGATATTGAGCAATGGTTTGAGCATCGCACACTGTCAGTACTAGCACATGCATAAATGTTTTTAAAATAATTATGTAATGTTGTTGGAAGGGAGAGGAAGGGGAAACTGATGCGTGGTTCTAAACCAGGGTGTCCAAACCTGTTCCTGGAGGACCACTGTCCTGGCATCAGATGCAAGCATGGAATAATAAAAACTGAAACTTACCGGTAAGTACGGTCAGCACAGACACAACTTTAGAACTTCTAGCAGAAGCATTTTTAGGGGGGCAAAAAGGATTCCATTTCTTCTGAAGTTCTGCTTTCTCACTGATCTCAGCTGGCTCTGATTGGTACCTGTGTGGATAAAAATAGTTAATTTCATTGCACACATCTGTTACTATTGTCAGTAATTTACATCAAAGTCTGTTGTCTGAGCATTTGTGTTGGTTCTGGATATTGAGCAATGGTTTGAGCATCGCACACTGTCAGTACTAGCACATGCATAAATGTTTTTAAAATAATTATGTAATGTTGTTGGAAGGGAGAGGAAGGGGAAACTGATGCATGGTTCTAAACCAGGGGTGTACAAACCTGTTCCTGGAGGACCACTGTCCTGCACAGTTTAGCTCCAACCCTAATTAAACACACCTGAACCAGCTAATAAAGCTCTTCAGAATCACTAGAAACTTCCAGGCAAGCTGGTTGGAGCTAAATTCTGCAGGACGTTGGCCCTCCAGAAGCATGTTTGGTCACCCCTGATCTAAACACAGTACTTTATTACACAAAATGAAGATAATCTATATAATCCTGATGGAGGTGGAGACCAAGAGGAAATCAGAGGAACTGAGGACCAGGGAAACATCACAGGTTCAAGGTGGAGCTGGGGGATCGGAAGACCAAAGTGGAGCCAGCAGGGCAGAGATCAGTGGCGGAGATAAAAAAATGGAGGACCACTGTGACACCAAAGGACTGGAGGGCCAAGTCCATGGTGAAAGCATGGGATCGACAGACCATGGCGAGGGACAAGGGACCCGGGTGGAGCCGGAAGGCAGGAGGACCACGGTACAGACAAGAGATTGTAGAGCCATGGTGGAGCTGAGGGATCGAAGGGGCAAGGCAGGGTAGGAAGTCTTCAGTAGGGTTGGGAATTGTTTGCGTTTTTTCGATACCAGTGCCAAATCGATACTTTTAAAATGGTTCCGGTGCCTAAACGGTGCCTGAACCGATACTTATAAAATGTGAAATGTTTCATTCATACTGGACGACAGCGGGCGCCCTCACACAGAAAATCCACATATCCAGTCATAGAAGTAGCGAAACTCAGGAAATCCCTTATATGGACAAAGGCATCGCTATTATAGCTGTAAGTTAACTGAGTAAAGAGAACATATAAACGTTTTGAATGATAAAACAAAGACAATAAACACTCGACTGCGACAGTATAGTTTATCTGTTTTATTCAAGCCATCTGGTATTTTCATAATAATTAAGTATATTTACAATCCATTGCTAATCGATGCACTCTTAATCTTTTTTAGCATTCGGAGTCGGTACTAGTACATACCGGTTACATAGGTACCGGTGCCATATTAGTACCGGGTTTCGGTACCCAACCCTAGTCTTCAGATGCCAAAGAACACAGCGGATCAGGAGGCTGCGGTTGTGCCGATGGAGCCGGCGGGCTGAGGAGCCGGTGAGGAGTAGTCAGAGGAGCCAGTGACGACCAGGGCAGAGTTAGATATTTATATTATTTATGTTATTATGTATTGTGTCTGAAACTTACCGAAGAATTAAGATGCAGATGGCTACGAGGGTGTAGGCAAAGAGTGTTCCAATAGACATCATGTCTACTAGAGCCTTCAGGTCAAACACCAAGGCCATTATTGCTACAAACACAAATAGTTCACTTATAGAATTTCAGAGTCAAAAACTAAATGAAGACAACCAAATTTACATCTCCTATACTGTATATTCAACTTCAGGGCTAAGAGCAGTGGCCTTTGGGATGGCCTTAAGTATCTTTCTCTGGTGTAGTAGTTAGGTTGCCTAAGGCATGTTATGTAGATTAGTTACGGTTATGATGGTGTATTACTTTGATGTGTTCTCAAAGAGAATTACCTGCTATTACTCCAGAAGCGAGTGTGGCAATGACAGGGCTCTGTCTGGAACTCATGTTACTCAGTGGTTTGAATAGCAGCCCATCTCTGGCCATCGCAAACAGCACACGAGGCATAGGAAACATGGATCCCAGCAGACTGTTGAATAGTAAACAAACTGTTTACAGTAGTTTTACTTTGTTATTTCTTTTACTATGTTGTGCATTTTAAGCAACTCTTATCAGCTGCAAAAGTCATCCCCATTAAAACTGATGAGGCAAGTTCATTTCTCATAGTTCTTCTTTTCTGCATTGTGATCATTAACTGTCAAGTTCAGCTGCAAGTTTGCTTCACTTATCTATACTGTGCACTTTTATAGAACTACTGTAAGTTCTTAAAAACGTATCTCTCACAGAGAACCTAGTGAACCTGGATGTACTGGTGGTTTAGTAGACTGAAGACCCAAACTAACAATAGCAAGGATTGACCACAATATGTGTTAAATAATTAACTTCTGTTCTGATATATCCTGCATCAACATCAATCCTTGACAACCGTGTTTGACAGTATAGAGTCCTGCATTATGCATACTACATTTGACTTTATGATGCTAATTTTACCGAACGAATGCACAGCTTTCCTTTTTAGTTAGTGAGTATATACTATACTGTCCTCTTTCTGATCATGTAATGCTGCTTTTTATAGTCCTAACAGTATGAGTCTAGTGTAGTAAGTGCTTTATGGGTCAACATGTGTTGCTTCACCTTGTTGAAAGAGCACACAAAGATCCAACAGCTACAGCATACTTTGCAGGATCCCAGCCCACATAGGTGAAGGCTACAGGTAAGGGACTCTGAACATTTAGTTGGTAGTAGGGCATCATGAGGGTGAGAGTAGCCGAAACTCCGAAATAAGCCAAGAAACAGATGAGAAGAGAAGCCACGATTCCTATAGGGATAGACTTCTGAGGGTTTTTGACCTCCTCACCTAGATACAGGAGACAGAGATTTTTTTTTATTTTTAAAAAGCATGAGCTAATGAGAACAAAGCTGCTTAGGCTGAGGAATACATAACAAAACCTTCTCTACTTACAGAGGGGATTAGATAAATTTAAGCGGGCACAATCTGTGCCTGCAGGGCAGGGACATCCAAATAAATAAAAAAACCAGATGAAGGTGTTTACGATGATTCTTCATTTTCTCTTCTGACATACTCCAATTCTTGTTAAAACACACCAGATATGCTTATTCTGTTAATTTTTAGCACTTATTTGTAAAATCATAGTTATTTTGTTCAACAAAAGTGTGTTGTCACTTTAATTGCGCATGAGCAGCGCAGCAAAAATAGACTCAGCGCCGAAACCATCGCTTCAGCACTACTCACGGGATGCTCCTGCTTAACGCTCAAGCGCTGCTCCTGGTGTGAATGCACTCACATGCACACATGCCACCCATGCTAGCGGTGTGAAACCAGCCTAAGAGTCCGAACCAGGCAGAGTGGATTGGGACCCTTCTCTTCCTCTGAATTGGGAAGAGCTAGAAGGGTGATGACTTGGTTTGAGGATGACTCTACAGTTGTTAGGCCTAAACTCAAGGCATGAAGCACTGACTGACAAGTCAATTAACGACAAGGACATTTCTGCTGACTGACTGGCCATCCACGAGGGCATGATTTGCCACAATGGCTGCCACATATACTTTGAGCGTGGAAGGGGTGTGCCCCTTGTCCAGCAGCTCTTGTAGAAAGGTTAGCACATAGGACACGTCACAAGAGAATGGGTCCTAATTTCTTGCTGCATACCAGTCAGAAAAGACTAACCATTTAAGGGCATAGAGGCATCTTGTAGACGTGGCTGTAGCCTTCAAAATGGTATTAGTCACACTCGCAGGGAGTTGTAAAGACTCCCGTTGAGGGGACAAACATGATGGCTCCACAGCTTTGGCCAGGGATGCCAAATCATCCCTCTCGCTTGAGAGAGGAGATCTGTCTTCAATGGTATCGGCCAGGGGACTCAGGGAACCATGTCTGATTCCTCCAGAGTGGGGCAACCAGGAGGACCGAACATCTAACTTCCCAGACCCGTCTGATAACCTGAGGAAGCAGGGCAACCGGGGGGAAGCTGTACAGGTGAAAGCTGGCCCAATCATGGGCCAGGGCATCTCCCTGCTTTGAAAAGTCTATTGGCCAGTGAAAGTTGTCTTCTGAGACAAAGAGGTCCACCTCTGCCCTCCCGAAGACAGACCAGATCGTTTGTACCATTTGGGGATGCAGTCGCCATTCTTCTGGAGCTACATTGCCTCTGCACAGCAGGACTGCTCCTTGGTTCAGTCTGCCTGGCACATGAACTGCTCTCAGCGAGAGGAGATTGCACTGTGCCCATAAAAGGAGACGCCGAGCCAACCTGTGAAGGGAGCATGACCTGAGACATGGTGCCCCTTTAAAGCCAGCAGGAAGGTTTTTAGTGCTAGAAAAACTGCCATTATCAGCCATTAAGCGTTGTTCCAAGTTTGACCAGGAGCTGAACGCCGGTCTGCCCTCATACAGAGCTCCCCAACCCGAGTTGGAGGCATCTGTCGTAACCACACTACTTCTGGAGGTCAGTCCCAACGGTATGCCTGATTGGAACAGGCGAGGGGTTTTCCAAGGGGCCACAGCTCTGATGCAGTGGCGGGTTACCCTGAGATGAAAACTTCCCAGGCACCAAGCGTGGGACGGGACATGGGCTTTGAGCCAATACTGGAGGGGCCACATGTGGAGCAGGCCCAGAGAAACCACAGCGTCAGTTTGCTTCGGTGCGCGCTGAATGAGAAGAGCAGGCCCAGCCTGAATAGAGCTTCTATTGCTCAGAGTAAAGTGGAGGGATGCAGACCGAGTGCGAGAATTCTTTGAGGGAGTTTTGGCCTCGGCAGGAACTGACCCTGTCTTCTTCCTCTCTGCGTGGGGATCAGGATGGCTTCTGAGGATCAGAGTCCAACGTCACTCTGGGGCGGGGACCTTGATGCAGCCCTGGGAAACGGGAAGCATTTTGCCATCCGGGGGCGCAGCTGAAGCCCAGGCTCAGACTTAGGCTCTGGAACGCTTCACCACTTCAGCCTGATGTGACGCATTGCCTGCGATGATTTCTGTGTCGCTGTAAACTGCTCAGCAAAACCATCCATGGCAGAGCCACACAGTCCCTTCTGAGAAACTGGAGTGTCTAGGAAGACGACTTTGTCAGCGTCCCGGATCTCTGTCAGATTTAGCCAAAAGTGGTGGTCCAGCACCACCAAGTTTGCCATGGCCTTGCCGATTGCCTGCGCAGTGGCCTTAGTAGCATCGCTGTGCACAGCTCTCTGAAGGCATCAGAACTCTGGCTGGACTCGTCCATGGTGCAGAGAAGTTTGACCTGAAACACTTGAAGCACTGGCCATCATGTGAAGCGCTAAGCCAGCCTGGCCAGCTGCTGAATAAGCCCTGTTTGCTAGGGCTGAGGTAGTCCTTGACGGATTAGATGGCTGTGCTGCATGGGCTTTAAACCCCTGGGCCGATGGAGGGCACAGATGCACAATGACTACCTCTTCGAGAGGGTAGAGCTTGCCATAACCTTGTTCTTCAGAGCCGTCAACAGTGGTGAGAGCAGCGGAAGTGGAAGGATTAACACGCACCGAGTAGGGGGTGCTCCACGTCCTAGTAAGTTCTTCACAAACTTCTGGGAAGGACAGCGCTGGTGGGAGGATCATTGATGGTATCTCTTCAGGTACCACTCGCCTAAAAGGCCTCAGGCGGGCTCTTCTGGAGCCGACCAAGTTAGGGCGAGATCCTCCACATCCTTGGTTGAGAACGCAGATCAGCTCGTTGTCCATGCTGGTCCGTGTTGTTTGCGTCAGAGGGAGGGTGTGTCAACAGTGGTGAGAGCAGCGGAAGTGGAAGGATTAACACGCACCGAGTAGGGGGCGCTCCACGTCCTAGTAAGTTCTTCACAAACTTCTGGGAAGGACAGCGCTGGTGGGAGGATCATTGATGGTATCTCTTCAGGTACCACTCGCCTAAAAGGCCTCAGGCGGGCTCTTCTGGAGCCGACTAAGTTAGGGCGAGATCCTCCACATCCTTGGTTGAGAACGCAGATCAGCTCGTTGTCCATGCTGGTCCGTGTTGTTTGCGTCAGAGGGAGGGTGTCGGGATCTTCGCCGGAACACGCCCACTCCTCTGCATCTGAACTTGTCAATGACATTGAGTCATCCGTGAGTCCTGCGACAACTTCCTCCACAGACCCGCCGAAGGAAATCAAGCCGCTCGCTGCCGACGAGGGGTGCTGGTCCTCACGTGTTAAGCACTCAGGCGAGTCGAGGCATTGCGGGAAGAGTGAAGCACACGGGACCTGTGCCAGAGTTTGAACCCCGCTGTCCCACTGTTTCTTCCTCCTAGGCTCTTGGGAGGGAAGAAACGGGAGAGCAAGCCGGGGAGGACCGCCTTCGTGGAAGAAGACGATCCACGAGCGGAGAAGGGCGAGACTCATGCTCTCACAGTGAGAGCATTCCGTCCCAAGTGAGCGTGGGCGCTGCCCAGACAAGCGACGCACTCACTGTGCCGATCTGCATCATGCAGAGGATCCCTGCATGAGCCACACTCAGGCATGACATTTGCAACAGCATTGCCAGGAAATTTGCTCTAATAGATGCCGGATGGCCACAGGGGAAGGCTTCTAGTGATCTTCCGCTGCCGGGGCTTCTTCTCATGGCGGCGAGCAGCAGGCTGAGCTTCTAGTTTGACTTCTTGCTTCGGCTTCTTCAGAGTCCAGTGAGGAGATGATCTTTGTCACTGAAGGAGAAAAATTCTGACGAAATGGCTCTCAGAGTTGACTAATATAGCAGTTAGCTCCACCCCTTTTGGCGGGTTGAAGCACCATTAGTTCGTGCAGCTACACGAATGTGAAAAAATCAGGCTTCAGTATCAGAGTAAACAGGAGCTTACCCCATAAGCATGTAACGCAATGGGAGAGACCATTCGAAAGGGAACTAGGTCAGCTGAGAGGGTGTTAACACAACATAATTTTCAACTAAATATGGAAAACATTTGATCCGTTTTGTCTGTTCAATTACACAACAACAGTGTTTTGGGGGCTTGAAAAAACAAACTTTTGAAAATGGGTTTGAAAGTGCACGTTTTTGAAAACGATACGGTTAACGTTGTGAAAATGTGAATCTGTGATGCATGCATGAGTGTATTAAGTGTTCAGTTTTTTTTTTCTTTTTCTCGTTTTGAAGCTTCATGGACATGGTCACTATGAACTGGAAAAAATAACAGCATACAGTTTTGGAACACAAATTGCCATTTTCTTTTCATTTAATTAAATATTCCTATTGTTGAAGTACCTGTGGTTGCAATGCAGTCAAATCCCACAAAGGCATAAAAACAGGTTGCGGCTCCAGCAAAAGTTCCCTCAAAACCAAACGGAAAGAATCCTCCAGCTCCAAAACTGGATAAAGTTTCATTTGAGATTGAGAGATTTCTAAAAAAAAAAAAAATAGCAATGTTTAAAACCAGGTACGTATTCTAAAAAGTAATTTAAATGTGCATTAAAACTCTCAGTTTCCCAGTTTAATTTTTAACGTTTTTGATCTAAAACTTGCAGTCAAAAGATTTACAATTACTGCAAATGCTCTGTATAAAGTTTCATTTGAGATTGAGAGATTTCTAAAAAAAAAAAAAAAATAAAATAGCAATGTTTAAAACCAGGTACGTATTCTAAAAAGTAATTTAAATGTGCATTAAAACTCTCAGTTTCCCAGTTTAATTTTTAACGTTTTTGATCTAAAACGTGCAGTCAAAAGATTTACAATTACTGCAATTGCTCTGTAAATTTCATAATGCAACATACGCAGTTATTGTGTAATTCCAAATATCCTCCTCTGTTATCTGCCAGTTTCCAATGTCACCCTTGATGAATCCAGTAATGATTACAAAAACCAGAACTACCATATTTATAGCTGTGAAGATCTTGTTGACAATGGCAGACTCCTTCACCCCAAAGGCAAGGATCCCTGAGAAATTACAACAATCAACATAAATTTAACCCATGTTGATTCAAATGACTGTATCTTAACATAACTAATTTATTGACACTACAACAAATTTACTATAAGTCTTACTTACCTGCCAAAACCAGGATAAGGCCAGCGGCAAAGAAGTCTGGATAGGGAGCGAGGCCAGGTAAATTCATTGGTGTATTTTCCCTCAAATAAGTTGCAATCTTATTTCCAATCAGGTCATCGAAAGTGCCACTCCATGCTCTTGCCACACTGGATGTCCCTGTCATAAAGTCATTCAGATCAAGCAATTGTGCAAACTGATAGTGGTTCTCAAACATTCGATATGGCAGGTGTTTAGGCCATTTAATTGTAGGCATTATAATTTACTGAGTCATGCAAAATGTCAAGATAAATATAAATCTTGTAAGATTAATATCACCGATTAAAATGATTGTGTAATGCTGTTATAAAGTTAATAGAAAATCTTATTTGAGCTGGGCTGCATTTCCTAAAAGCATTGCGAGTTGATCTTTTTAATATTTAGAGCTACTCTATGTAACTCTTTGCCCTCTAGCTTTTAAAAACTAAGAATTGCGTCTTGCGAAAGAACTGTTTGGTTGTGCTCCAGCTCTGCTTTTCTGTGTGGATGAATGTGATTCGAGGCAGCGGTCTTATCAGAGAGGATGGATAAATAAATATCGTTTTTTTGTTATTACAACCGATGGTTCCTGTTTTGAATGATCTATGGTCAATCTTTTTTTTTCATTGACAACACTATGTACCCACAGCTGGAGCTACTTTTCTCTGTGTATGGATGTGACATGACAGGCACGGGCGAATGACGTATGTATGCAATTCATCTTGAAATCTGAAACTAAATCTGTCCTGTGCACTCTCTCATTAACAACATTTCGTATTTTTTATCAAAAAAATAAAAAATTAAATATGTATATATATATATATATATATATATATATATATATAATGTGTAGCATTAAGTTTGCAGAAATATATATTAAAATAGTCCCTTTTAATTTTCTGTTTGCTGTGTGCAAAAAAAAACAATGTTTCATGGAAGAATTAAAGTCATCAATGTATGACATGAGTGTAAGAAAATGTAAATTTTTGGCTCAATTGTTCCTTCAAATGTCAAGGTGATGGGCATTTTCAGCATTAATGAGAAACAACAGCCAGCTCAAATAAAGCATATTTGTTCGAATGTATTGTCAATGCTGGGGTCATAATGTTTGTTCTTGCCTATGATGTATGACAACAGTAAGTTCCAGCCGGTGATGAAGGCCCACACCTCTCCGACAGTGACGTAGCTGTACAGGTAGGCAGAGCCAGTTTTGGGCACTCGGGCACCGAACTCTGCATAGCATAAGCCCGCAAACACAGACGCCACTGCTGCTATGAAAAATGACACAATGATGCTGGGACCAGCTACTGTTCTTGCAACCTCACCGGAAAGGACATAGACCCCAGCACCCAGAGTACTTCCCACCCCAAGGGCCACTAGGTCGAGTGTGGTTAAGCAACGCTTAAAGTTGGACTCTTCGCCATCAGGCTCCAGTGGCTTTCGCCTCGATAGGCTCTTCAGAAAGGACAGCACCATGTCACAGGACATCCTGAGACAATAATATCAGTGATTATGTCATATGTCACATATGTCATGCTAATAATAGATGTGTTCAATAGAAACATTGTGTTGCACTTCAAGCATTTGTTTTTCTTTATTTTTTACAATTCAAGTCTTTGTCATTATTTAAACCCATTTGGTCATTTTTAACTGTTATGTTTATTTTTTATGTTTAAACACGATCAGCTTATTTCTTCTTTTCTTCATTATGTCTATTTAAAGCAGTCAGAATTACCTTGTGTATGAAGTGTGTTATACAAATAAGCATACCTTGCCTTAATTGTTCTGTGTGCTGCTACGGAAGACTTGCACAGTGCTTCTGTTATCAGGAGATAATAATAATAATAATAATAATGCATTTTATTTGAATACAACCCTTTGTATATAAAATGCAGCTCAAAGTACTTTATAGGTCAGAGCATTAACTATTCATAAAGAAATCATAAAAATAACAGCTATGGCAATAAAAAGAGGGAATGAGGAAAAAATAAAAAAAATAAAACATTAACTAAAGGGATGTAAAATGTATAAAATGCTTAAAAATAATCTGTTTCTTATTTTATTCATTATGCCTAAAGCACTCAGAATTACGTGTTTTGTATGAAATGTGTTATACAAATACTTTATTAGAGGTTAAGAAGAAGAAGAACTTTTTATCGTACAGCAATGCAGCTCAAAGCACTTTACAGTAAACCATAAAAATAAAAACAAGAATGAAAAAGTAAAAATATAATATTTTGGTCATTTTTAACTGTTATGTTTATTTTTTATGTTTAAACACGATCAGCTTATTTCTTCTTTTCTTCATTATGTCTATTTAAAGCAGTCAGAATTACCTTGTGTATGAAGTGTGTTATACAAATAAGCATACCTTGCCTTAATTGTTCTGTGTGCTGCTACGGAAGACTTGCACAGTGCTTCTGTTATCAGGAGATAATAATAATAATAATGCATTTTATTTGAATACAACCCTTTGTATATAACAGCTCAAAGTACTTTATAGGTCAGAGCATTAACTGTTTATAAAGAAATCATAAAAATAACAGCTATGGCAATAAAAAGAGGGAATGAGGAAAAAAATAAAAAAAATAAAACATTAACTAAAGGGATGTAAAATGTATAAAATGCTTAAAAATAATCTGTTTCTTATTTTATTCATTATGCCTAAATCACTCAGAATTACGCACTTTGTATGAAATGTGTTATACAAATACTTTATCAGAGGTTAAGAAGAAGAAGAACTATCTATCGTACAGCAATGCAGCTCAAAGCACTTTACAGTAAACCACAAAAATAAAAACAAGAATGAAAAAGTAAAAATATAATATTAATAATAATAAAATAAAATAAATGGAGAGCAGTTGAGGGGAAAAAATACAATGAAAGATGATTCATTGAAATAATGACGTTCAAATCTGATACTATGGCTGTTTAAAAAGATAAGGGGCAAAATCTGTTATTTCTTGCTGACTCTTATTATTACCGTGGCTGAAGTCCATGGCTATATCCCGAATAGCAGACTAACACACCGCAGCATGTAGTGTGAAGGAACTAGGATCCTGCGCAGGGTTTTCAGTACCACAATGCAATGCGATTGACTTAAGTTAATATCATTGAAATTTGACTCATAATTTCATATTTCTTTTATACAATATTCCTAATTAAAAGTAATTATTATGTTTCAGACAATAATTGACTAGTTTGTACATTTCTTAAAGGGGTCATATGATGCTGCTAAAAAATAACATTATGTTGTGTGTTTGGTGTAATGAAATGTGTTTATGTGGTTTAAGGTTAAAAAAACACATTATTTTCCACATACTGTACATTATTGTTTCTCCTCTATGCCCCGCCTTTCTGAAACGTGTCGATTTTTACAAAGCTCATCGGTCTGAAAAGCGAGGTGTGCTGTGATTGGCCAGCTATCCAGTGTGTTGTGATTGGCCGAATACCTCAAGCGTGTGACAGAAATGTTACGCCCCTCACCATACTGTGATGCCCTGTCCGGCCGGAGCGACGAGACAAAAACATTCAAACCCATTATAAACCAGGCATTTGTTGCATCCAGTGGAGACATAATTACTGATTATAATGACTTAAGGCCCATTCACACCAAGCACGATAACTATAAAGATAACGATAACGATATAGTTCTAAAAATCGTTCTCAATATTAAAGAATAGCATAGTTCACACCACAACTATAACGATAACGATACAGAGGATACAGTGATCACTTTCAAAACGATTTTTTCCCAGCTGATGAACGATAAAACACTGACAGCCAATCAGAATCCATCCTGCTGTAATGAGCTCAAGAATTTAAAGCGGCAGACGAGCGTGCGCTTAGAATAAACAGACGATATCGTTCACTGGTGTGGACGCTAATATCGTTATCTTTATTGTTATCTTTATAGTTATCGTTCTTGGTGTGAACGGGGCTTTATACTGTCTTTTTACGCGTTGCATTGCATCGCGCCGCATAAACATAAAACCATGTCTGCATTTGTGATCGGAGAAATGACAAACAACAAGTGCTGATCACAAATGCAGACATGGTTTTATGTTTACGCGGCGCGATGCAACGCAAAGCGTAAAAAGACAGTATAAGTCATTATAATCCGTAATTATGTCCCCACTGGATGCAACAAATGCCTGGTTTATAATGGGTTTGAATGTTTTTGTCTCGTCGCTCCGGCCGGACAGGGCATCATCACAGTATGTGAGGGGCGTAAGATTTCCGTCACATGCTTGAGGTATTCGGCCAATCACAACGCACTGGATAGCTGGCCAATCACAGCACACCTCGCTTTTCAGAACGATGAGCTTTGTAAAAATCGACACGTTTCAGAAAGGCGGGGCATAGAGGAGAAGCAATAATGTAGAGTATGTGGGAAAAAAAATAGTTTTTTTAACCTTAAACCACATAAATACATTGCATTGCACCAAATACACAAAATAATGTTATTTTTTAGCAATGTCATATGACCCCTTTAAATATGAAAACATACTCACAGGCTGCATTATTTGTCAGCATCATAGACTGTATAGGGTCAGCATGCGTGCCGAAGGGGAAACAGGGGAACTGAATTCAGGTTCGACAAGGCAAAGGTATAGGATAATCATTATTAATGTTACAGTTTACAACTTAACAACCCACTCAACACAGGTGTGGTCAAGCTGACTTGTAATGATGGTTGAGAATGACTGTAAGTAAGGTTTTTTTCTTCTTTTAAGTAAATGTGCATAAATACATGCTGTAGTTGGTAGACGGTTGGAGTGACTCTCAGAATCGCTGAAAGGTGAGGGGATCATGTGCAAAGATTTCTGCTGAAGGAAGCAAAACTGAAGCCAAAACCCTTCAGAAAATGACCAAAGGTCTAATATGCCAACTAGAATGCAAAGTTAAACGACTTAATCATTAATCTTTCTTTAATAATCTGCAATGATGGATCTCCTAATGCTTTGCTTCCTAATCAGTCGTCTAAATACTTACACTCTTATTTAGCAGGTGTATATATACTAATGAAACGACACCTGAAATACTGTGTATGACTACATCTTTTTTTTTTTAATGACTTGCTGATCTGAACTCAAAACAATTTCTGCAACTGTGATTTGCCTGTTGCCCTTATTTGTTGCATTCATTTGTTTTCCTTTCTTCTCCAAAATGAAAGAGAAAACAAAAAAATAAGCCAATTCAAAATCAGATTTTCTTGGAGGGTCTAAGGGCCACAGGGTGCTCATGATCCTGTTGCTCGTCACCTTGGTTAAGGAGAATGATGAACGTTTGCTAAATCCATACTTGTGGTCTGTGAGGATCTATGCATCATGTCTTATTAATAACAAAAAAGTTAATCCAAGAATTCAAAGTAATCCAAAAGGTAAATGCAAACACAACAGCTTTGTATAACAAAGTTAACGACTGACAACTCAATGAGCAAACAAGTATTTATATATATATATATATATATAGCCTATATAAACTTAATTGTATTGAGCATGGGAAAATCATACAAATTAGTTTAAATGTATTAACACTGATGAGTATTTAAAACATTCTGTATCTTCTGAGTTGAATGAACTTGTCTATAATGCTCCCAATTCATCTACTTATACTAAATGCCCTAAAAGTATGTACTCTTGTTGAGAAGAAAAAGTAGATGCTTTTTGAGTGCTTAGCAGAAGAGTAGGCAAGCTTTGGGATATAAAATTGTGCTCTGTCGCATAGTTACATTCTGTCACGGTAAATGTTGTGTCAGTCATTCTGTCACAGTTAATACCCTCAAATACACACTCCACATATTATATAATTCAATTTGAACTACTCAAGCAATTCCTCCTACCGAATCGGAAAGAAAACAAGTAGTATGTTAATCTGCCTGTTTGTTGCATAGCAATTCATTATGCAACAGTTAATGGGCAAATGTATTTGATTTGCTATTGTGCTCTTAGCATGTTTATAAAAGTTCACAATAACGTTGAAGAAGAAATTTAACACAGATACATATCATTTGATACAGTTGTGTAAAATACTAATAACTGTGATAGCGTAATGATAGCGTAATGGTCTTTTTAACACTTCTGCCACTTGAAGGACTGGTGACACCACTTTAAAGCGTTCTCCTGAGACAAACAAAAACAAAGGTATAGGGTAAATTGACCATTAAAAAAAAAGTTGCATACATTATGAACGGTGCCATATCCACTATGATTGTGTTTTGTCTTTTTTCTGCAAGGCCTAATTATATAGGCATGTTATATATTATGAATGTAGCAAGATATGAAAAGATAATGTAACAATATTCGACAGAGATACATTTACAGTCTGCTCCTACAGTCACGGTTGCGGAGCAAGGAACGCGGAGACGAAGGAGAGTCATGAATAACAGTCTTTAATAATCCAAACAGAGGTAACACAGGGCAGGCAGGAACACATACACGTAGCACATCAGGAGATGAACAATACCGGACAAGGAAACATGGAGCAGACAACACTAAAATAAGGGCTTAACGAGGGGTAATTACAAGACACAGGTGAATCAAATGACTAATCAACGAGAGGGGAAAAACTGGATCACGGGGAGCACAACAAAACAGGTCCATTTATCTGTTAGTCTTCTCCTCTGTCATTCTGAAAGCTCTTTGTTAGGAACAATGGCATCCAATGTTTCGAAATAAGCATCCTGAGGAAAAACACGGAAGTGACCGTGCATAGAGCCCATTATCAAAAGAGACGCCGTTATTGGTTTCAAGGCAGTCACATGCTAACTATACATGTGAAAAGTAATACTGTATGTGTGCACTGTATAACAAGGCATGATAAGGTTGCAGGATTTTTCTTAACACAGTATTAAACATTCCTGAAACTTCCGCCATTACAACTCAGATATGAATAATATGTTTTTTTAAAAATAATAAACTAACCAATTACACTTGCACAATTACATTTGCAGAAAGCACATACTTTGTGGTCAAAATTAGCCTAAAGTGCAAAATAATAAGGCTGATTAGGGATAGTAAAGGTACATTTTCAAAAGCATAAAGATAAAATAACTCATTTGAAAAGTTGTAATTACTTTATACTCACAGTTTGTGAAAATCTTAAAGTCAGAAAATGTTTGTTTAATTCAGTTTTATTTATCACACGTTCTCATATTTATTGTTTTATTTTTAATGTATTTTTTTAAAGTTATAATTTTGTTATAATACTATTTTGATCTGTTTACTATTTGCAATAGTTACAATTTTCATACGTGATTTTTTGTGAATTGTAGGCCAATTAATAAGGTAAGTTTGATCCTCAAACATCATTGTAATTATTAATTAACATATTAATATATGGAAACCACAACAATTGCAAAAAAACAAAAACATACAATATAGTGTCCCCGTTTCATAATCAATGATATTTTGACTACTGAACAAGGAAATGTCCCCGGTTTTCATTTCAGAAATCTGGTGGTCACCTTATGGCCCTGTTCCAAATGGCACACTTCATGTGCACAATGGCCGCCGCGTGCACGTGTCCGTTATGTCCACGAGACCGTAGGGTGTCCCATTCGTCATTTTAGCTTTCAGAAGGGTGCTCGCGAGCTCCACGCAGACTTCTACCTGACAGTCAACGCGGCATTATGTCATGAAAGTGTGGGCCGCGAGGGTTTAGGGTGCGCTTTGGGACGTGTTGGAGCAGCGTTGAAACTGAAGTCTGCAGAACCAGTTCGACTTGACACAGCACTTTGCAGATCAATTGGTGTAGAACATCCGTGAGAGCTATAGAGAGCAGACGGCTCCTTATGCTTTCGAATCACTTTCGTGGAACGTTGATGTCAAACACAGATCGATCTCGAATCTTACTCGCAACTCATCACATGTTGACGCTTGGTCAGGACCCCTTGGGTCCACATTTTAACAGTCAGGGTATCCCTTTAGCGTCACTTTTCGATGTGCAGGGTACTCCATTGCGTTCAGTTGTATGCCTTATGCGTCAGATTTAATTATTTGCATGCATTTGTAAAAATAGAAATAATTTTAAATACATTTATACTTTCATAGATATTTTAGAGCACCTAACCTCACCCCTAACCTTAAAGGGGTCATATGATGTTGCTAAAAAGAACATTACTTGGTGTATTTGGTGTAATGAAATGTGTTTATGTGGTTTAAGGTTCAAAAAACACATTATTTTCCACATACTGTACATTATTGTTTCTGCTCCTTTCTGAAACGTGTCGTTTTTTACAAAGTTCATCGGTCTGAAAAGCGAGGTGTGCTGTGATTGGCCAGCTGTCCAGTGCGTTGTGATTGGCCGAATACCTCAAGCGTGTGACGGAAATGTTACGCCCCTCACCGTACTGTGATGCAGTATGCCACGAGACGAGACAAAAACATTAAAACCCATTATAAACGAGGCATTTGTTGCATCCAGTGGGGACATAATTACGGATTATAATGTGACGAGATTGTGCAACTACACACTACAACATGCAAAATGGAGTTTTCAGATTCATCCACTTTGAAGAGTGTCTTCGCAGGACAAAAACACCACCTCGGTGTGGACGAAAGGCCAAAACGCAGAGAAAAAGATGCATTTTCAGATGTATAGTCAGTGTTAACGGAACCTTAATTAGCTGGTTAATTTGTGTTTGATTAGGGATGGAGCAGAACTTTGCACAAAGGTAGATCTCCAGGTACAGGACTGGGCACCCCTATACTAGACCATCTGGGGACTTTAGGCATACTTATTTCAACATGCTATGCTTTGGGGAACTATGTTCCTGCTGCACTTAGATCCTCACCTCAACTTCCCCATGTCATGCAACTGTTACATAACAGACCGTAAGTAGTTAATTAGCACTGAGAATTTAGAACTTTGTTTCATTTGAGCTGAATGAACCTGTCTCTATAAATAATGATCAGCTGTTATGTTTGCATTTACCTTTGCTTTTTGGATTACAAATTACAGAGTTTAGTTTGAACGATGATCAATCTCACCTGATTGTAACTTTCTGATAATCCTGTAGACCTTTGTTAGCTTGCTCAAGTGAGTTTGGTCATGGTTGGAGCTAAACTCTACACTGAACCTCGAGGGACAGAGTAGAGAAACCCCAGATACTCAGTAGCTAGTCAAGTCAAGTCAAGTCACCTTTATTTATGTAGCACTTTATACAATACAGATTGTGTCAAAGCAGATTTACAGTGTTAAACAGGCAAACAGTGTGTGTCGATAATGCAAGAGGACAATAGCAAACAGTAAATTTTTCAGTGAAACTCAGTTCAGTTCTCTTCAAATAGTGTCTGTGCAATCAGGCCGACCATATTGCCAGAAATAAAGTGTCCGAAACTAAGCAAGCCAGAGCCGACAGGCAAAGGAACCAAAACTCCATCGGTGACAGAATGGAGAAAAAAACCTCGGGAGAAACCAGGCTCAGTCAGGGGGTCAGGTCTCCTCTGGCCAGACGAAATCAGCAGTTTGTTCCATGCTGCAGCTTAGTCAGATTGTGCAGAGGACTCATCTGGTTCTCATAGCCTTTGCTGAGGAATTGTGCTGATGGCAGTCTTCACAGGGGATCTGTCTCTGGGGCTCATCTAGTTGACATGGTCTCTGCTCACATTCAGAGCTGTCGAGGTCATCTCTAGGTGCTGATCCACCATCTGGGGGGGGAGGGGGGGGTAGACTCATTTAAAGGGGTCATATGATGCTGCTAAACAGAAAATTATTTTGTGTATTTGGTGTAATGAAATGTGTTTATGCGGTTTAAAGTTAAAAAAACATTATTTTCCACATACTGTACATTATTGTTTCTCCTCTATGCCCCGCCTTTTTTGAAACACGTCGATTTTTACAAAGCTCATTGTTCTGAAAAAGCGAGGTGTGCTGTGATTGGCCAGCTATCCAAAGCGTTGTGATTGGCCGAATACCTCAAGCGTGTGACGGAAATGTTACGCCCCTCACCATACTGTGATGATGCCCTGTCCGGCCGGAG
>NW_015505797.1:326055-330962 GCF_001515645.1 Sinocyclocheilus grahami | reverse complement strand
TGTTAGAACGAGCCGTTTTAGGTAGGCGTGGCTGACTCTTAACTTTTATAAAGAATATCTCTTTGGATTTGAGACTTTAGTCTTTGACAACTTTACAGATCTTCTTTATGCACCAAGAGCTTGTAACACTCCAAAGAGAAAGGAAAACTTGAAATCGCATCATATGACTCCTTTAAAATAATATAATCATATAGTTTTTGCCAGGTTTCTGTCAAACAGAGCACATCTAGGTTCTGATCTGTGATCATATCATTTACAAAAAGAGCTTTTGTAGAAAGGGATCTAATATTCATTAAGCCAAGCTTTATCATTTGTTTATCTGTATTATATCTGTTTTTTATTTGTTGAACATAAATTAAATTGTTACACTTAAATTGTTTTGGCCGTTTTTTTGTATTTTCTAGTTCGGGGGTCAGACACAGTCTCTATAGTATGATATCTAGGTGAAAGAGTCTCTATGTGCTGAGAATTAACAGATTTCTGTGACGGGAGGCGGCTAGCAGATGGTCGGTTTAGCCAGTCTGTCTGCTTCCTGACCTGGGCCCCAGTTAGTCAAGTACAAACTCTAAGACTATGTGCCATATTTCTAGAGAGAAGCGCGGCACCACCCCAGGAGGGATGAAGACCATCTCTTTTCAACAGGTCAGGTCTGCCCCAAAAGCTCCTCCAATTGTCTAAGAGACCTATGTTATTCTGCAGGCACCACTTAGACATCCAGCCATTGAGTGACGAGTCTGCTATGTATCTCATCACCACAGTAACCAGAGCATATTACAGTGTCTGACATCGTGTCTGGTGTCTCTATGTTCACGTTCCGTACAATAGAATCGCCAATAACTAGAGCACTTTGATCAGGTATCTCAGCAGGTGACTCAGAGCGTCTAATAAGCCAGGAGGGACCAGCAAGGATCTCAGGGCTGGGACCATGCACATATATAATATATATACATACATAATGCTTTCTTACACAATGATAGTACATTAACCCATAGGTGTGTGCAGTGAAGCCAGTATTTGTGTTTGTTTCTGTGTCTGTAACAATGGCAAAATTATTAATATCTATATTCAGATAAAACTGAACGGGGGTGAGGTTAAGTTTGTCAAAAATCTGTTCCCTTCATTGTTTTCATGCAACAAATACACCTACATTTCATTTGTTGTTATTGTTATAAGTTTGGTAGGTTTAAAAGAGTAATACTTAATGTAACCTAATGTAAATGTCAGCCAAATCCCCAAATATTTACTTACCAAGTCCCCCTGAGATTTTAAGCTAATATTTCAATAATTTAACAATACATGTTCAGGTTCAGGGTCTCTGATGTTGGTTAATGGTCACATCATGACATGCAGATAAACAAACAATATTTTTAATCTTTTTAAGTTTTATTTTTTTAGTCCATATACTGAAGTTCATTTTTAATTTGCTGTTATATATTTGTATTAAACATTTATATTTTATTGTATTATATTTTACAAATAAATTTAAACTATATTGAAAAATTCATATATTTAATTATCACAATGTACATCAATTCAAAAATAAAGGCCTGCTCTAAACATAAAGGACTGATCAAAAAGTCTTTCACATCTTTTGAATAAAAATTGTGTGAATATTGAATTGTGTGCCATTTTAGAGTCCATTTCAATAAGCAGGTGAAGGAGACCTCTAGTGGTGAGTTGAACATACTGCACTGGATGTCATAAGAATTATATGACTTTAAAAATATTAAACCATCCAGTCACTGATTCTTAAGACATGATGAGACAAAACACGACCTGCCTTTAGTTTTAATAATGTAACATATAATATACAGTAGCTACTGTGCAAAAGTCTTAGGCCATTAGTATTTTCACCACAAAAAAAAAAAAAAAAAAAGTTTTTCAGCCAGTTATTTCTATCTTTTGCTGTAGTGTGTCAGTAGGAAATATCAGTTTACATTTCCAAACATTCCTTTCACCATTAATTATAATAATGCAGTGAGATTTCTATGAACAACAGGCAGTGCTGCACACAGAGATCTGATCTCAGCATCATCATCCTGAAGAAACAGAAGAAACTGAGACAGAAATCCAGAAGAACTGTGGCTACGACTCCAAAACGCTTCAAGAAACCTTCCTGCAAAGCTCCAGTACTGTGAGAAGTTTTAGGCACTTGTGTAAAAATGCTGTAAAGTGAGGATGCTTTCAGAAATAATGTCAGAAATAGATTTTATTTAGCACTTAACTTCAATTAACTAAATCAAATCAACATTTGGTGTGGGCACCCTTTGTGTTTAAAACAGCTTTTGTCTGGTGCACTTGCACATAGTTGTTCAGGAAGCGTTGCAGGAAGGTTTCTTGAAGCATCTTGGAGTAATGGCCACAGTTCTTCTGGATTTAGTCTGTCTCAGTTTCATGTAATTGCAGACGGAGTCAGGCTGGAGGATGATGCTGAGATCAGATCTCTGTGTGCAGCACCGGCTGAAATCTCACTGCATTATTACAATTATTGGCAAAATGAATGTATGAAAATGTAAACTGATATTTCCTACTGACACACTACAGCAAAAGATAGAAATAACTGACTTAAACCATATTTTTTGTTGGTGAAAATGCACAGTACTGTATCAATCTATATATATATACTCCAAAACGCTTCACACACACACACACACACACACACATATTTGAAACAGAAATGCACACGTTGAGGTCAACGCACAAGCTGTAGATCAGGTTCTTGACTAGAATGTGCATTGCCAAAATCCTGCTCTCATTACTTTTTAACCCAGTCAAGGTTTGGAAAAGCACTAAATGCAAAAAAAAAAAAAAAAAAAAAGGATAAATTATTAGTTTTTATGTTGTTTCGAAAGTGTGATAATTGAGTTTGCAATAGTCAAAATAGTTCTTTATTTTCAAAATCATCATTTTAAACGCCGCTCTGAGGTTATAAATGCGCGCGCTGTGCGAGCTCGGTCTCTCTCGCGCTACAGGAGACAGGAGAGCCATGGCGTCGTGCGCGGTGCAGCTGGTGAGCATGCCCTGTCCGTGATTACAGTACTCATTTCACCGTGCACACACACGTGTCAGTCTAATAACATGTGTTTTCTTTCACCTGCAATAAGCCAGAGAAACCTTTGTTTCTTTAGTGAAGCGATTTCAGGCCAAAAGTTGAGCGGCGTCGGAGACGCATGGTGCGCCTGTGCCACGCCATTCATTTCTTTTACATTTTACCAGATCGAGAAAGTGACGAGGAAGAAGGTTGAAAAACAGAAAGTCGAAACGCACATTTTGAAGGGCCCTTGTACGAAGCACCCTTTACAAAACAGGTGCGTTCAGGCTGCAGACGTTGCCTCGCTTCCCTCTCTCTCTGGCCCGTCTGCTCACTGCTTCTTCCCTGCGTGTGGTTTGTCTGCAGATGGGGGCTTTGGTTCTACAAAAATGATAAGAGCAAAATGTGGCAAGACAATCTAAGGCTCATCACCAAGTTCGACACAGCTGAGGACTTCTGGGCGTAAGTTCTATATTACAATGTTTCCAACTCTGCCTGGACAGTTATTAAAATGTGTTTTAAGTTGTTCAGGCTATAGTTAACTTTATTTATTTGAATTGACATACACTGCCATTCATCAGTTTGATCATTTGTAAATATAAAGTAGTGACTTTATGCTCATGAGGGCATCAGTGATATTGTGAAATTACAATTTAATATAACCGTTTTCTATTTTGGTACTTGTCACATCATATTTCAGAAATCATTCTGATGTGCTGATTTACTATCAATGTTAAAAAACCAAACCGAAAGTTAAAAAACAACAGCATTTATTCAAAATAGAAATGTTAACAATGATATATACGCTACTGTTCAGTTTGGGGTCAATATTGTTTTTTTGAATAATTATTTCTTTTATTCAGGAAGGTTATGTTAAATTGGCTTATTGTTACAAAAGATTTCTGTTTTGAATAAATGCAGAATCGCTTTTTATTCATCAAAGGATCCTGAAAAAAGTATGTTCCAAAAAATAATAATAATAAATAAAGAATATAAATAAAATATTAAGCAGCACAACTGATAATAAAGCAGCATATTAGAATGATTTCTGAAGATCATGTGACACTGAAGATGCTGAAAATACAGCTGCGCATCACAGAAATACATTACATTTTAAAGTATATTAAAATGGGAAAGCTTTATTTTAAGTTGTAGTTATACTCGCAATATTCCTGTTTTTACTATTTTTGGTCAAATGCAGCCTTGATGAGCATAAGAAACATTTTTTATTTTTTTTTAACATCAAAAATCTTACTGATCCCAAACTTTTGAAAGGTAGTGTATATATAATAATAATAATACTTTTGTAGATGTTAGGGATGAGCAATTAATTTCTGTAAAAATCTAAATCATGATGTGGCTTGGTGCAGAAGGCTGTGCTTTTGTTAAATAATTTGTATAAAAAAAGAGGTATGTGTTGTGGATTGCCGAGTGAAGCACTGAACCATGTTCATTTACACGCATGCAGCTCATGATAACAGTGCTTTCTGTCTCTCAGAGAGCCCTTATCCTCGGAGTTTAGGTCACCTGTAACATGTGTTTGAGAATGCCATGTGCACCCCTCATTTCACCGGCTCTGTAATCAGAAGCGTTTAGAAATCTCTTACCAACAAAGGGAAGCTTCATTCATTATAAGTACTTGGGATGCACAATATTGGATTTTTTCCGATATGCCAATATTTTTCAACTTCTGCAATAGCCAATGCATAGTACAGTTCCATTGCTCAATTAAAAATTCCTCAATTACAATTTACACATTGAGCTAGTTTCACAGTCCCACTTCATCACAGGCTTATGAAATCTAGTCTAATTCATAGAATAGAGTGTGTGTGTGTGAGTGAGAGTGAGAGTGAGAGTGAGAGTGAGAGTGAGAGTG
>NW_015505797.1:323210-323446 GCF_001515645.1 Sinocyclocheilus grahami | reverse complement strand
AGAGAGAGAGAGTGTGAGTGTGTGAGAGAGAGAGAGTGTGTGAGTGTGTGAGTGTGTGAGAGAGAGAGAGTGTGTGAGTGTGTGAGAGAGTGTGTGAGTGTGTGAGAGAGTGTGTGAGAGAGTGTGTGAGAGTGAGAGTGTGTGAGTGAGTGAGAGTGAGAGAGTGTGAGAGTGAGAGAGTGAGAGAGTGTGAGAGTGTGTGTGAGAGTGAGAGTGTGTGAGAGTGAGAGTGTGTG
>NW_015505797.1:319010-319952 GCF_001515645.1 Sinocyclocheilus grahami | reverse complement strand
AATATTTATTATTATTATTTTTTTTTTTGGTAATTTAATGTTGTGTATAACTGTCCTGTTAATGACTAAAGTATTGTTCGCAGTTCACATGGCTGTCTAAATTTAGTTCTGTTAATGTGCTAGGGCTGCATAAAAATGGGCTAAACATTTAAAACTGTAATTAGCCTATGAAAAATTAATATTACACTGGTGTAGTGACTCTTTGTTGCTTTACAGGACGGCATCGAGCCCATGTGGGAAGACCGGAGTAATAAATGTGGTGGCCGCTGGTTGATAACTCTCGCCAAGCAGCATAGACGCACAGAACTTGACCATTTTTGGCTGGAAACGGTCAGAAAATATACTTGCTTTGTTAGTCTCTTGTGAAAATTCACATCATTCTCATCCTTCTATGAGAACTACTAATTGTATGACTACACAATACGTAATATTTACTACTACTTATTGTAAAAGAAGTTGCTTAAATGACAGCGAAAGAAAGATGATGTTGAATAGATGTTTGTTCTCGTGGCAGCTGTTGTGTCTCATTGGAGAGGGCTTTGGCTCCTTCAGTCGGGATATCTGTGGAAGTGTAATCAATATCCGTGCCAAAGGGGACAAAATTGCCATCTGGACCTCCAATGCTGAGAACTGTGAGACCGTGACATACATTGGGTAAGCATGCTTTGAGTTTTATATAAACATAAATATTAGCTGTTAAATGGCCAACATGCACATTTTTTCACATTTAATTAAACTTTAAACTGTGTATATAGTACAGTGTTTCCCACAGACTTGCGCTCTATCTGTGGTGGCACTTTCCCCTGGGGGGGGTTTACTGGAATTTATAACTTTGATATTATAAAAATATTGATGACAGGCACAACATTTGTATAGAATACTGTCGTAAAAGACGCTATTTGAAGCTAAACGCAGACGTTTAAACGGACAGACTATGGATGA
>NW_015505797.1:317426-317887 GCF_001515645.1 Sinocyclocheilus grahami | reverse complement strand
GTTTTAGATATTTCAGTATTATGTATCGAAAAATCCATATTTTTGACAAGATACTATATGATACTAACCAAGTCCTGCACTCCTGATGAAGTCCTGATGATGTTTCCATGGAAACGCATATTAAGAAACACCCCCTGTTTTAATTCGTTCGCTGTCGTGTGAGAGAGAGAGACCTGCTGAGCCATCAAATGGTCAGCTTCAGCTCCACACTGAAGTAAGATTTTAAAAGTATAAATAAAAGTTATGCATCATTCTATTTTGGCGGTCAATGTTGCCATTGTGGCAGGCCACCACAAAAAAATAATCTATGTAATACAAAGTGTTTTAATGCTTTGCTGAACTGCAGATTCGATACTTGCTTACATCAGGCTCTGCCCGAGTTCTTTCAAAAGATGTTCAAGTATATCATATAGTATTATATTATAGGGATGCACGATATATCGGCCACCATATCGGTATCG
>NW_015505797.1:313225-315371 GCF_001515645.1 Sinocyclocheilus grahami | reverse complement strand
TTGTGCTGTTGAAGGGGTGTGTCTAAAATGTTATTTTTCTTTGAACATTAAAACTTGGGCTACTTTTGCAAATGTTTCTGTGGCTGCATGCATGTGTGAAGAGAAAATGCGTTGGCTTTCTTTTAAATTTAAGAGTCTTTAAAAATAAATAAATAAAAGCATCCTACACTGTTTTCCAACTTGTATAGATAGCTAGATAGATTAACTTAATGACAGCAGCACTTAAGCTGACATGGGCACCACCGATTAATGCAAATCCTGATGATCCATGACGTGTTTTCCAGCATAATTTGAGAACGTTCCAGAGAGCATCTCATGTGATTTTATTGAAAACGATGGAATCTAACCTTTGGTGTCTTAAATATTTCTTATCTATTTTCTGTTAGAACATTTTGTTAAAAAAAAGTCAAGTCCTAACCTTAAAGGGTTAGTTCACTCAAAAATAAAAATTTGCCCACTACTTACTCGCCCTCAAGTCATCCTAGGTGTATATGACTTTCTTCTTTCAGACGAATCCAGTCGGAGTTATATTAAAAATTGTCTTTGATCTTTCAAGCTGTTCAATGCCACTCAGTGAGTATTGCATTGCTTCAGTCCAAAAGAAGTTAAATAAAAAGCGCCCATCCATTAAAATAAAGTGTAAGAAAAATATCCATATTCAAAACGTAATCGCTTTAATCTAGCTAGCGCTCACTGTTGTACACCGAAGCACCTCTGGGAGGATGACGTATGAGGTCAGCGCTGCGCATGCGCCCGTGAGTCTCGTGAAAACCAACATTTGTTAACTGGGCAAAAGAAGCAAAGTTTCCTTTAGCAAAGGAAAACCAGTCTCCTTTTGGCTTATATCGAAATCCTTCCCCGGAGCAGTGTGAGACCCTTTTTATTTAGTTATTTTTTAATGGATGGGCGCTTTTTATTTCACTTCTTTTGGACTGATGCATGCAACACCCGCTGAGTGGCATTAAACGGCTTCAAAAGATCAAAGACAATTTTTAATATAACTCCGACTGGATTTGTCTGAAAGAAGAAAGTCATATACGCCTAGGATGACTTGAGGGTGAGTAATTTGTGGGCTCATTTTCATTTTTGGGAGAACTAACCCTTTAAGGTTCTGAGCATGTTGAGTGAAGTATTTCGATTAGAACACATTCCCCATGACTTTTTTTGCACGGCTTTAGTGACTCATGATTGGTCACGTACATTATTAATCCTGCTTTTGATGCGCCACAATTAAAAAAGAAACCATAAACGTGTCGATGGACCTGAATTAGTATTCGATGGACCTGAGTTCGTATTTGATGGACCTGAATTAGTATAGAATTGTTGAAAAGGTACATTCATGTATGTATTTGTTTTAGATCTCAACCGCAATATGGATTATATTAAATCCTCAAAATAAAGCTTTTGTGTGTTTATGAATGCTGTGTGATACTGCCTGCATATCATGGTCATTAAGATTCGCTAGATTGGATTAGCACTTTTAAAACTGGTAACTAGTAATGCATCCAGTTTTTAATTTGTTAAAGCCTTCATTTCAGCATGATGCGTTTGTGTTGATTTTTTTGCGTTCAGCTTTAGACTCCCTTCTACTCCACATGTGTAAATCTACTTTATAAAGCGCATTGTATTTGTTTGGGCTGGTATTGCAAGTTGATCATTTTAAATGATTTCAGCCATGTTGCTGGAGGTGACTGAAATAGGAGTGACCACAGGCTGACTATAACCAGCCAGAGGAAATAGACTGGTCTCTCTGGTTAATGTTTCACCCTTCTCATAGGAACAGCACACACCATCACAGCGCTCCGAATTAATGGAGGAACTCAAAAAAATGATCTACAGCTAGAGGCAAAATAAGAGAGCATGCTGTTTCACTAAAGTATGGTCCGGTGTTACTACCAGCTGGTTGTTTCCATTGTACATTGTTTGTCGTAATATTCTCTGGGAGTCGTGAATGGTGATCTGGCTTTTGTTTCTTCTTATGGAATTCATGACTTGATGCTTTAAGGTAAGTACCTATTCCACTTTAATGCATAGTGTAATATGTGTGAATTATCAGCTTTTTCCTTTTTCTTTTTTTTTTTTTTTTAAGAAAAAAAAGACTAGAATATGCAAAGTTTTTTTGTTGAAGTTAGGAGTAACCTGTATT
>NW_015505797.1:311301-312406 GCF_001515645.1 Sinocyclocheilus grahami | reverse complement strand
AAGAATAAGCATATTAAGTATGCATCGTTGTATGCGTTTATTATTTTTACTAGTAAGAAAATATGCTGTCCAAGCAGCATTTTGTCTTCTGATAAGATGATAAAGGCTTCCTTTAGATTGTTTTTATTAGATGAATACATAAAATATCTGTACTCGTAAGACAGTGCTGGGTGCAACAGTTGGGATCTGGAAGAAAAATGATATTAATTTTCTCCATAGGGGAATTGATTGCTTGCATGTAAACCTTTAAAGACAGACCTATGAGATGTGAGGACGGTGTAACTGATGGGGTGTGGGTCAGATTTTTTATTTAGTTTTTTTCCTGGAGAAAGAAATATATAAATTTAAGAAGAAAGCCAAAATATTAAATGTCATGGATGTATATTTACGGAGTAAGTGACTTTTATAGAGACTGCAATAAAATAAAATAAAAATCATTAAGAACAACAATTTTAAAAGGATATTAAGATATCTTTCATACTTCTAGAGGTACAGGTTATGCAAACATGGGAAAAATAACATTTATGGCATATTCTATGCCAAATATTTTTTAGTAGAGGGAAACAAGATACGTTTATAGTTTTAAAATTATTTGTCCTTCAGACATTTATCTTTAAAAGAAAAAAAAAATATGACTGCTGAAAAATGTGTACAATTTAACAATTTACTCAAGGAGCTACATCGTAATCTCTGGAAATTAACCTCATGGGGCCTTAAAAATGAAGATCCCAAAATGAAAAGGTTTAACAGCTAAAATATAGAGAGATATCTTTAATACTTCTTGAGTTACAGGCATGTAAACATCAGGAAATAAGACAAGAAGGTTCGGCTCTTATAATTATTTATGTTTGGGTTTCTTGAGAAAAAAAAAAATAAAGTAAAAAATTTGACCATATTATTTAAGTTTATCAGTATGTATCATTTCGGCCCTTTTTTTTTTTTTTTTAAAGACATCCACGTATCAGAGAGTCATGACAAGCAAAACACGACATAAGACAAAGCTCTATAAATAACTATAAATAGTCTCCCTATGCTCTCAAACTACCATTTGTATATATGCATATTTTGCTATAAACATAAAATATACGGTGTGTGTGTATATATA
>NW_015505797.1:245584-311291 GCF_001515645.1 Sinocyclocheilus grahami | reverse complement strand
AACTCATGATTCTGAGCCGAGGGGAAAAAGAGAGCATGACGAGTTGATTTTTCTTATCAGAATTGTGAGATATAAAGTTGATAAGTCAGATTTTGAAATATAAACTCAATTACCTTTTATATTCTTTTATTCCATGGCTTGAATAGACCGCTAGTTTAAAACTGTAATTTTCTGCCACCAGATTGGCTCCGCCCACAAAAGTCCTCACTGTTTGCAAACACTGAAATTGGTCTATTATATCGGTTTCATTCATACTGGAAGCCGGAGGGCAGAAACTCCAAATATGCCTCAAAGATGTAATAGAACATTCCAGGAAATCCCTAATATGGACAACGGCATGCAGCTGTCGCTCAATAAAAAGATCGAAACGCTTTAACTGACCAAACATAAAGACAATAAACACGTAACACCGCAATATAAGAATAAAGTCCATGTTTAATATAATGGTAATTGACATAGCCTTTATTACAGTATAGAATGCTATAAAATAATGATTCTTATGATAAAAATCCACATCAGATCACAAAAGGAGGTTATGTCAAACACTCGACTGACTTTATGAACGCACTCAGAAATAAAGGTACAAAAGCTGTCACTGGGGCAGTACCTTTTTAAAAGGTACATGTTTGTACCTAAAGAGTCCAATTTGGTACCTTAAAAGTACATATTAGTTCCTAAAGTGTACATATTAGAACCTAATAGGTACAAAAGTGTACCTTTGGAAAAGGTACCGCCCCAGTGACAGCTTTTGTACCTTTATTTCTGAGAGTGAAGTGCGTTAGGAGTAAAATTACTGTATGTCATTAAAGGTGTAGTTTGTTGGACGACATGTTTTTAAATGCTCTCGTTTCACTGCGGTGTGTGTGCACTCTATCAGAGAGAAAAGAGAGAGGAAGCGCTGCTGCTAGTATCGGTGTATAGATACTATGGAGAGAAAGAAAAAAAAATATTGAAACGACATTCATGTATGTATTTGTTTTAGATCTCAACCGCAATATGGATTATATTAAATCCTCAAAATAAAGCTTTTGTGTGTTTATGAATGCTGTGTGATACTGCCTGCATATCATGGTCATTAAGATTCGCTAGATTGGATTAGCACTTTTAAAACTGGTAACTAGTAATGCATCCAGTTTTTAATTTGTTAAAGCCTTCATTTCAGCATGATGCGTTTGTGTTGATTTTTTGCGTTCAGCTTTAGACTCCCTTCTACTCCACATGTGTAAATCTACTTTATAAAGCGCATTGTATTTGTTTGGGCTGGTATTGCAAGTTGATCATTTTAAATGATTTCAGCCATGTTGCTTGAGGTGACTGAAATAGGAGTGACCACAGGCTGACTATAACCAGCCAGAGGAAATAGACCGGTCTCTCTGGTTAATGTTTCACCCTTCTCATAGGAACAGCACACACCATCACAGCGCTCCGAATTAATGGAGGAACTCAAAAAAATGATCTACAGCTAGAGGCAAAATAAGAGAGCATGCTGTTTCACTAAAGTATGGTCCGGTGTTACTACCAGCTGGTTGTTTCCATTGTACATTGTTTGTCGTAATATTCTCTGGGAGTCGTGAATGGTGATCTGGCTTTTGTTTCTTCGTATGGAATTCATGACTTGATGCTTTAAGGTAAGTACCTATTCCACTTTAATGCATAGTGTGTGAATTATCAGCTTTTTCCTTTTTCTTTTTTTTTTTTTTAAGAAAAAAAAGACCTCTGAATACTTTCCGTACCCACTGTACATACATACATATATATATACACACACACAGTGGAGATCAAAATTAGAGAACAACCTACAAATTTCCTAAATTTCGAGGTCACTGCTTAGTCCTATTTTAAGTTATCCTAACAGGAGTAAAAGCGCAGTTTAAGCATATTTCCTGAGTTAAATATATTCTGAAACACCAGTATAAAAAACTTAAATGAGATATTTGAAAAAGAACTCTGATGAAAATTGAACACTTACAGATGCCTCCAAGTTATGGGTGTTAATCTGGCACCTGGTGCTAATTTCCTTAATTATATGACAAACCCTATTTAACTGGCATCTTAACTTTCCAGTTTTCACTGGGATTGTAAGATGGTGGGCCGCTCTAAAGTGACTGAAACCCTGCGACAGGAGGTGGTCCAGATAAGGGCTGAAGGAATGACCCTTTCAGCCACTGCAAGAGAAGCTGGTCGTTCCAGATCTGTGATTTCTAGAATATTGCATCTTTACAATGTCACTAACTCATTCAAATCCCCCAAAAAGGCTGGTCGTCCGCATAAGACAAATTCAGGAGAAGACAAGATAATGCGGAGAATCTCAATGAGCAATCGGTTCAGCACTGCAGCTGGAATTGCTCAACAGTTCAGCGCTGATCAGGGTCTGGATCTGTCTCGTCACGTTTAAGAGAAGTGAGACTGAAAGCACACTCCGCAGAGACCAAACCTCTCATCAGCAGAAAGAATGTAAAGGCTAAGCTCATCTTTGCTGAGGTGCATGTTGTGTGGAGAGAGGAGAACTGGTCCAAAGTTCACTTTACTGATGCGAGCAAGTTTAATTTATTTGGGTCTGATGGGAAACATTATGTTCAACGTCAAACTGGGGAAAGACTGAACCCGAGTGTGTAAAGAAGGAGGAAGTGTCATGGTTTGAAGGATGTTTTCTGCAGCAAGATTTGAGCCTCTTATACAGATACATGCAGGTGAATGCAAATGTTTATCCGAAGCTCCTTCAGCAACATGCGGCTCCTTCCTTGCAAGCATCTTCCAATCAGCGTGCAGTTTTCGTTCAAGACCATGCTCCAGTCATACTGTAAAACGGGTAAAGCAGTTCCTTGAAGCCAAGAACATTGAAATAATGAAATGGCCGGCCCAGAGTCCTGTTCTAAACCTGACTGAAAATCCTTGGCGACAAAGTTATGGCTAAGAAACCCACTACAGCTACTGAACTGTGATGTCCTGCGGCCGCAGATGTGCTGAAGTCATTCAAAGCAGGAGCTTTTTTCTGACATCTGTAACCTTCAGAAATTTTAGTTCTATTCTTTCTTCATGCTGCGATCATTGCTGTTTTATAATTTTGATCTAATTTAGTTTTTTCCAATAAAGTGCCTTGGTAATTTTGTAAAACACTGTACTACTAGCATGGTATAGCCACATTAAAATTCCTTCAAATTTTGAACAATGATGATTAAATTATTTCTGAAAAATCAAGTGTTCATAAATTCTCTAATTTTGATCTGTAATATGAACATTACTTGTTTTTACTGTCTTAAGTGTCCTGTTTATTTATTTTTTTCAGCAATATTCAGCGTTCAGCCAAACACTATCAACTGTAAATTACTTTCATGGGCCGTGTCTACCTCGATCCATCACATAATGAACAGGAGAGGAATTTACTGGAGGAAGGAACAAAAGAATCATCATCTCCACAAATAGACCCGTACGTGATCAGCGATGTGGGTGGACTCGCCAGCTCCTTCACCGCTCAAGAATGTGTTGGTCCGTCTGACACTCTATGCATACTGTCTGTTGACTCCATCAACTGAAGGAAGAGCATTTTAGAATTAATATTTGGCAGAAGAGGCAATTGACAAAACTAGTGGAAATTCCAAAGCTTGCTCCATGAAGACCACATTAGAAACCAACTGAAGCAATGAGGTTTCATCTTGCCTTGAGGTTTTACTTGCATTACCTGGTTCTGCTGGGCTTCAGCGGTGTAATTTCGATCTATGGCCCACACCAGAGGGCCCAGAAGACAGGTGACATATTGCTGGGGGGGCTTTTCCCAATACACTTTGGGGTGGCATCCAAAGACCAGGATCTTGCAGCGAGGCCAGAGTCAACTGAGTGTGTCAGGTATAAACACAACATGGTCAGCTTCTGCAAATGTGGTTCAAACTTTTAATAGTCCTTGTTGTTTAACTTGACAAAATGATAAGCATGACCCGGAGTGTGAGTTCTTATTGAGCTACCCTTTCTTTTTCAGATATAACTTTCGTGGGTTCCGTTGGCTGCAGTCTATGATCTTTGCTATAGAGGAAATCAACAACAGCTCTGCTTTTCTTCCAAACATCACGCTTGGCTACCGTATATTTGACACATGTAACACTGTCTCGAAAGCCCTGGAGGCGTCGCTAAGCTTTGTTGCACAGAATAAGATCGATTCACTCAACTTGGATGAGTTCTGTAACTGCACAGGGAACATCCCTTCAACCATTGCAGTGGTTGGAGCATCTGGATCTGCTGTATCTACAGCCGTGGCTGACCTTCTGGGCCTCTTCTACATTCCTCAGGTTGTTCTGCAATTTACAAACCATCACCGAATGTTTCATTGACATAGTTTATGTGATATATGCTTGGTAATTGCAATATAATTCAATTTATTTTGAATGTTTCTAAAGACAACAGTTGTATGAAACTTATCTTGATTATCTAATTTACCTTTTTAAGAAAGACACCACAGGTGAATAGGGTAAAAAAAAAAAAATACATATCACATACTTCTTAATTTGATTAATCACAGTACTGTTGTATTGTATTACAGTATTGTTTTGTATTACAAGTTTTCTGAAATGTTATGATTAGATATGCAAATTACATGGTTTAATTAAATATGCACTAATTTGCATACATTTCCAGAACAGAAATCTGGACATTGTATACAGCCATTGTTTCATTTTGATTAGTTTTAAAATTTAACAAAAATTGGAAATAATACCGGTAATAAAAAAAATGTAATTTGAGTAATTAATAGAAATATTAATAATAATACTTTCACCTTGTTTTACATGGCAAATAATATATGAAACCCCTGTCTAAAAACTTTAGGATATAGATAAGAATAAAATTTTCACTCATTTTGGGAAAACAGCCTTTAAAGATATATTGTAATTGAAATGTAATCTACAGACGCAAATAGATAGAATGTACTTTTTTAGGGGGATATTTCCAAGACATGTTATTGGAAAAGCATAACATGGCCAGTGCATGAAAAACAATAGTTGTCTTAAAAATAAACATTCTGTAATTTACTCACTATGACATAATTCTAAAGCTATATCCATTATTTATATGAAACACAAAAGGAGAATTTTGTAGAATCACACGATTACTATTTCGTTCCCTCGATTTACTAATTTGTTCCCTCGATTTGCTAAATCGTGCACACGATTACTATTTCGTTTCCTCGATTTACTAATTCGTTCCCTCGATTTGTTAAATCGTGCACACGATTACTATTTTGTTTCCTCGATTTACTAATTCGTTCCCTCAATTTGCTAAATCTTGCACACAATTACTATTTTGTTTCCTCGATTTACTAATTCGTTCCCGCGATTTGCTAAATCGTGCACACAATTACTATTTCGTTTCCTCGATTTACTAATTTGTTCCCTCGATTTGCTAAATCGTGCACACGATTACTATTTCGTTTCCTCGATTTACTAATTCGTTCCCTCGATTTACTAAATTGTGTGCACGATTACTATTTCGTTTCCTCAATTTACTAATTCGTTCCCTCAATTTGCTAAATTGTGCGCACAATTTACTAATTTGTTCTCTCGATTTAGCCTACTATTTTTTTCCTGCATGCCATGTGTGGGGCTCTGTAGAAAAGAGAGAGAGAGAGAGGCTATGCTACTTGTTTTTTTGTCCTTTTTGGTGCTTGACAGATATGGTCACTGTGAGCTGTCATTTTAAGTGCTGCATGAAAAAATACGCTGAAAAAAATTGTCTTAAGATTGTACCTCTCCTCTACTGTTTTTCAGATCAGCTACGCTTCGTCCAGTCGACTTTTGAGCAACAAGAATCAGTACAAATCATTCATGAGAACTATCCCCACCGATGAGTATCAGGCTATTGCCATTGCTGCCATCATTGATCACTTCCAGTGGAACTGGGTGATTGCCATCGCCTCTGACGATGAATATGGTCGCCCGGGGATCGAAAAGTTTGAGAATGAAATGTTTCATAGGGACATCTGCATTGATCTCAATGTTTTAATTTCACAATACATCGATGAAGCTGAGATCCGCCGCCTGGCAGACCGCATCGAGAACTCAACCGCTAGAGTCATCGCCGTGTTCGCTAGCGGACCGGACATCGAGCCACTCGTTAAAGAGATGGTGAGGCGAAACGTCACAGACCGTATCTGGTTGGCGAGTGAGGCGTGGGCCAGCTCTAGCCTGGTTGCCAAGCCAGAGTACCTTGATGTCATGGGAGGAACGATTGGCTTTGCGCTGAGGGCTGGCCATATACCTGGCTTTAAAGAATTCCTACAGCAGGTGCATCCAAAGAAGTCCAGCCATAATGAGTTTGTGCGAGAATTTTGGGAGGAGACTTTTAACTGCTATCTTGAAGATAGTCCAAGGAATGAGGACAGTGAAAACGGCAGTACAAGTTTCAGACCTCTGTGCACTGGTGAAGAGGACATTGCAAGTGTGGAGACGCCGTACCTGGACTACACGCACCTACGGATTTCTTACAATGTGTATGTAGCTGTTTATGCCATAGCACAGGCACTTCAGGACATACTTACCTGCACACCTGGAAAAGGATTGTTTGCTAATGGCTCTTGTGCAGACATTAGGAAAGTTGAAGCATGGCAGGTTGGTACTTATCATGCTACATATATATATTTGTAAACTGCACAATAATTTCCTGTTGGTTCCCTTCTGCTCCTCTTGATTTTCTAGGATATTGACGAAATGGTATTCACATGCCTCTTTTTATTCTAAAAGGTTCTGAAACAACTGAGACACCTCAACTTCATAAACAGCATAGGGGAGAGGGTGCGCTTTGACAATGGCAGTGAGCTCTCAGCAAATTATACCATTATAAACTGGCATCGATCACCTGAGGACGGTTCTGTTGTGTTCAAGGAGGTTGGTTATTACAGTATGCATAACAAGAACGGAGCCAAACTTTCCATTGACAAGACAAAAATACTGTGGAACGGCCGTCTAACTGAGGTGAGTAAGCATAGACCACACAGTAGCCAGAGTGCTTGGCTCTTAAAGCCCGGGACACACCAAGGCGACGGTCGAGCAATGTCGGGTGTTTTTTGAGCATCGGTCGTAGTGTGTTCTGCACCGTTGGCTCTATTCCAGGGGTGTCAAACTCAATTCCTGGAGGGCTGGAGTCCTGCAGAGTTTAGATTCAACCCTAACTCTAAACACACCTGATGCAACTGATCAAGTCCTTCAGGCTTATTTGAAAACTACATGGTATGTGTGTTGGAGCAGGGTTGGAACAAATCTCTGCAGGGCTCCGGCCCTCCAGGAATTGAGTTTGACACCCCTGCTCTATTTGGACACCATCAGCTGTTTTATGGCCACTTCTGCTTGTCCAATCGGCGCCAGAGCTCGTCGGCAAGAAAGAGAACTCAGATTGGCTATTCAGCTTAGCGAATGAGCGCACGAGAAAAAAACGCAACTGACGAAAGCCAACCAATCACAAGAAGAAGACCCAGGGCTGACAATGCCATTAAAAGTGTTCCTTGCTTTGTATGTCCACAGTTCTAGCTCTTCCGGTTTCACTAGCTGGGTTTCCATCACCCGGCTTTTATGCGCATTTTGAAGTATCGCATCAGAATCGAGTGATGGAAACCCTGAATTTCGAATAAAAATGCCTTAATTCACAAAAAAGTTTTTACGCTCACTTGAGGTGGTTTTTGACTTGTGCGAAAAAGGGTTAATGCGAATATACTGGGAGATGGAAATGCATTTTGCAAATAAATTCCTCCATGCGCATTAAAACAGTCATGTGACTTTGTACTATGGGGTGGCAAATCCTGACTAACCAGCGGACCGATCTTGTTCCACAGCGTCTGAAATGTTGTTATACGGTCATTCGGAAATGCCAGAGCAAAGTCTGTCATCAAAGTATTTCTGTATAATTGCCTCCCAGAACTGTTAAACGACTGCGTTCCCAAACAGTAGCATCCACCTCCGAAAGCATTACCCGCATTCATTGTGTTTCGTCTGCTCGTTCTGAGGTGCAAGTAATTTATTATATAGGAAAATTATTATATTCAGTAGCTTCTCCTACTTTTCTTAGCGATGTATAGTTCCAGTTTATCAGGAAGTGATGATTTTGTTCTCTTTGACTCGTTGGATGGAAACGGAGCTTGTTCACAAATGTTTCGAGCGATATTCCAATTTTGCGCATAAGTTAAATTTGCAACTTTGGATGGAAACCCGGGTACTGCTTGAATGCTGAATACAGACTACTGCCACCTGCTGGTATGGCAGAGTTATGTTCTCTCACGCAGGCTCAGTCGGCTTAAGTGTGTTCTAGTGCAACTTTTTTTTGCCCTGACATGCAGTCGGCTTTCCTCGACACTAGTTCTCTGGCGTCGGTTTGGTGTGTCCCCACCCTTAGATTGTTATAAAGCCTAGCGCTCATTAAAGGGGTTCTGTTATGCTCGTGTAAGTCTTAATTTCGTTTTTGGGGTGTTCTAGAATAGGTTTTCATGCTTGATTGTTCGAAAAGCACATTATTTTTCACATATTTTACCTTGTTGCAGCACCGTCTGTCTCAAACGCGTCGTCTAATTCCCGTTTCGATGAAACCCCTCCTTTTGAAATGAGCTCTGATTGGTTAGCTGGCTCAGTGAATTGCGACTTGCGATCTGCTTATAGCATGTTCCGGAAATGTTACGCCCCTTACCATAACCACGAGTTTCATCTGCTCAGTTATACATATTAACAATGCTGTCAATTTTGCCATACCAATTTCGAGCCCGATTCTGAGAGTGTTAATGAACAACAGGATCATGCAGAACCTTTGGTCTTTTATGGTCTCTAGTGCAGCTCAACCAAGCCTTGCTTTGTGTATTCTGTGAGCGGGAATGGTTTAAATTATTGACATTGTGACTTCACAATATCCGGAAGAAGCACATTATAGTCCGAACGAGCCGTTTGTTGTAGTTCTTGAAAGGTTTTCTGTATATCTCCCTTTGGAGTGCACTTTGTAACCTTGCGGATCTTTTGTATGCTGAAACAGGAACATTACACACTAACTTGACAAACTGAAAAAGCATAATAGGACCCCTTTAAGTTAATGGATTCCCCGAGGATCACATCCTTATCCAGTCGGTTACAGCAAATGTGCCTTTGTTGTATTGCATGAGACAATACATTGTTTTCCTTTCCTCTACCAGGTACCATTTTCCAACTGTAGTGAGGAGTGTGAACCTGGAACCAGAAAAGGAATTATTGATGGCAAACCCACATGCTGCTTCGAGTGTACAGAGTGCTCGGATGGGGAGTACAGTGATCATAAAGGTTAGCAAATGCATGAATTAGCAACAAGTATACTTGAGTCAAGACTTAGAGCAGAGGAGTCCAATCCTGCTCCTGGAGCACCACCTTCAAGCAGAGTTTATCTCTAGTCCTAATTAAGCAGGTTACACTTACTGCACTTCTCCTTCATTTCTGTGGTATCCTATTGTACAACTCTAACAGCAGTTCAGTGATGTCAAGGCTATAATGCAATCCAGCTCCAACACACCTGCCTGGACATTTCTAGTGAGTCTGAGGACCTTGATTAGCTGCTTCAGGTGTGTTTAATAATGGTTGGAGCTAAACTCTGTGGGACAGTGGCCCTTTAGGGAAAGGTTTGGACACTCCTGCTATAATGGCATATGTGATCCAAGTTGAACGTTATGCTTGCTTCAAAGGTAGACGCACAAAGGTTTATATTTTGGGTTACCTACCCTTGGGTTAGAGCAGGGGTAGCCAAGCCTGCTCCTGAATGGTTACCATCCTAATGGTGAATGGTTACCAGCTAATCAAGGTGTTCAGGATTACTAGAAAAAAATACTTTTAAGTCTGCAGCAAGGTGGCTCTCCTGGATGAGGGTAGGCTACCCCTGTTGTACAGCACCTTTCGTCAAGACTTAGAGCAGAGGAGTCCAATCCTGCTCCTGGAGCACCACCTTCAAGCAGAGTTTATCTCTAGTCCTAATTAAGCAGGTTACACTTACTGCACTTCTCCTTCATTTCTGTGGTATCCTATTGTACAACTCTAACAGCAGTTCAGTGATGTCAAGGCTATAATGCAATCCAGCTCCAACACACCTGCCTGGACATTTCTAGTGAGTCTGAGGACCTTGATTAGCTGCTTCAGGTGTGTTTAATAATGGTTGGAGCTAAACTCTGTGGGACAGTGGCCCTTTAGGGAAAGGTTTGGACACTCCTGCTATAATGGCATATGTGATCCAAGTTGAACGTTATGCTTGCTTCAAAGGTAGACGCACAAAGGTTGATATTTTGGGTTACCTACCCTTGGGTTAGAGCAGGGGTAGCCAAGCCTGCGCCTGAATGGTTACCATCCTAATGGTGAATGGTTACCAGCTAATCAAGGTGTTCAGGATTACTAGAAAAAAATACTTTTAAGTCTGCAGCAAGGTGGCTCTCCTGGATGAGGGTAGGCTACCCCTGTTGTACAGCACCTTTTATTCTTAGTCAATTTTGCATGTTAAGATATTCATACAACAAAATATAAAAGTGCTGGCAGTTACTAGGGCAGCACAATTACTCAAATTTCTAATCACTATTACAATTACGGATGCCACAATTAATCGTTCAAAGTCCACTTATGTTATTCTGCGTGTTTAAGATGTGTTTGTTTCCTTCTACAGCTTATCTTAAGGGTTTTTACATTATTTAAATTTTAGTGTAACATTATAATACCATGCATATTTTTACTTTTTTTATTTAAAGAAGAAACCAATCCAGTGTATAGTTCAGATTTGAGGCTTAATGCTATAGAAAAGCAATACAAGTTTTCCAGTTAGTGTGTTTTCAGCTTGTTTATTTTTATATCAAATTATGGCATGCGGTTGCTTCAAACTATGGTATAAACATCATTCAATATAAATTGTGATTATATGATGTGTAATAATCGCAATTACAATTTCAAGGGAATAATCGACATTTATGATTTTTGTCATAATCGTGCAGCCCTGCTTGTAGTGACTGGCAACTTTAATTAAAATAAAATAAAAATAACAACAATGGCGGGGAAAGAGTTAATTAATGTAAAGACTATATTGCTCATTTTTAAATCTTTGAATTAATCTTCCTCATTGAAAAACCTTTCAAATAGATTCAAGAGCACTGTCTATATCCTTCTCTTTTGCTGCCATTCCTACACACACACACACACACACACACAATTTCCTTAATGTTATACTCCCGTTTACCCCTAGTCTATCTATCCAACATCGAAGGGACGTAAACAGAAGCATTGACTAATGTTAAGATTTGAGTACGTATTGTACAATTGAGTGCTTTTGTAATATTATTTCCTGTTTCTTTTCTTTTCTCCACAGATGCCAGTGTTTGCTCTAAATGCCCAAACAACTCCTGGTCTAACGGCAATCACACGTCCTGCTTTCTGAAGGAGATCGAGTTTCTGTCCTGGACTGAACCGTTTGGGATCGCTTTGGCCTTACTTGCAGTTCTCGGGGTTCTGTTAACAGCTTTCGTGTTGGGTGTTTTTGTGCAATTCCGCGATACTCCGATTGTGAAGGCGTCGAACCGAGAGCTGTCGTTTCTTCTGCTTTTCTCACTCATCTGTTGTTTCTCCAGCTCTCTTATATTCATAGGCGAGCCACAGGACTGGACGTGCCGTGTACGGCAACCAGCTTTTGGAATCAGCTTTGTGTTGTGCATCTCTTGCATTCTAGTTAAAACCAATCGTGTCCTACTGGTGTTCGAAGCCAAAATCCCCACCAGCCTCCACCGTAAATGGTGGGGATTGAACCTGCAGTTCTTACTGGTGTTCCTGTTCACGTTTGTGCAGGTGATGATCTGCGTGGTTTGGTTGTACAATGCTCCACCAGGGAGTTACAAGAACTATGACATCGATGAGATTATCTTTATCACCTGCAACGAGGGCTCCATGATGGCGTTGGGATTCCTGATCGGTTATACATGCCTGCTGGCAGCCGTTTGTTTCTTCTTTGCATTCAAGTCTCGGAAACTTCCCGAAAACTTCACGGAGGCCAAGTTCATCACATTTAGCATGCTCATTTTTTTCATTGTTTGGATCTCCTTCATCCCCGCATACTTCAGCACGTATGGCAAATTTGTCTCGGCGGTCGAGGTCATTGCCATTCTGGCTTCCAGCTTCAGTCTGCTAGCCTGTATCTTTTTCAACAAGGTCTACATCATCCTCCTGAAACCATCCAGGAACACGATTGAGGAGGTTCGTTGTAGCACAGCAGCTCATGCTTTCAAAGCAGCAGCGAAAGCGACACTGCGACACAGTTCTGCCTCCAGAAAGAGGTCAAGCAGTGTGGGTGGGTCCTCTGCCTCCTCGCCCTCTTCGTCAATCAGCCTGAAGACCAACGGCAATGAAATTGAGTTCCCCTCTACGCGGAGACATAGTCAGAAACCAAGGGTGAGCTTTGGAAGCGGAACAGTCAGTCTCTCCATAAGCTTTGAGGAAGCTAGAAAGAACTCGGTCAAATGAGTGCACACAAACTGGTTTCCACTGTGATTTTGGTTTAAGGATGTGGTTGTTTTTGTACTCCGTGGTGGTATCGCAATAGCTGTATCCGTCATTTTCTCCAAAGAATCCTCCCAGTCTTCAGGCCCGGACTGATCTCTGTCAACAAAACTTAGACCCACCATAACTCACCGACACAAAAGTGTAATTTGCATACAATCCAATTGTGTACCACTGCATTCTTTCATAGACACTTTTTATGTCACTCTGTTTTAGGCATCTTGCTGAATGCCTTATATGTAACACAGAAGTGGATAAATAAAACAAAAACACCCGATTTATGTCTACTGTGATCTCTAGTGCCTTGGTAATAGTTCTAATAGTTCAGAGACAAGCTTGCAAGCAAAAAAGGAAAGTGACGGAGCCTATAACACACCTTGTATCTGACTCAGAGACGACCTTTTTCTTGCTCAACAATCTTGCATGCTTACAAGCTCTACACATTGCTGCATTATAGCTGTCAGAATAGCACAGCCCTGTTGTAATAGCTGGACCTTCTTCTCACTGGAAGTAATGTAAGTCGTGCAAAGACGGAGTGACGTTAAACGGACAGTTCTCACTAAGTCTGATGCAACACCTAAACTATAAATAATCATTACAAGCTTACCGTTGTGAATTTGAGTAGAAACGGTTTTCAACACTCACTTTTACGTACAACACGTACGTACTTTGTCAATATTTTTGGTGTTTTTTAAAGAGTAAATATCTGCCTTTTTCAAGGTGCATTTAGATCCCAGAGGAGAATAAACATAAATATAATTAATAATTACTAACAGGTGTAAACCATGACATCATAATGGATGTTTCTGATTGGACAACAATTCACAATTGTAGCCACAGAGAGATAATAGGTTCCATTTTCATATCAAAACAAAACCATTTATATAATATATGATATAACGCAATAGTTCATTTGTTACTAAATTGTTACATATAGAGAGATGATTGCGTTTTACTGGACCATCTTGCCTGTGCCACAATTTTGGTCTTGCTATCCGAATTCTAGTCAACAGAAAGTAAATTCTTCTTTCAAGCAGGAAACAAAGTGGTGGTAAAATGAGCGAATAACTTTGTTGTTACTCAGTCTGATGTTATCTGATTAGCACAAGTTCAACAAGCATTATACTGGAGCGCAAGGAATGAAAAATTACTACTTTGCAAAAGAGAAAGTGTACAAAAAACAGATGTATGTTTTATATACATCTCACAAACCATTCAATGCATGTGTTGATATATAGTTTTAGTGGCATCTACTAAATGCACACTAACTGCTTTGGAGCGGTATTCGAGTCTTAAGTTTATCCCATCATGCATCATGTTCTGTAAATAAATCGTGAGACTTTTTGCCGAGATCTTACGGAAACCTTTCTGGTGTACGTTAAAATTAGATATTACATATAATTTGGCAGTACAACATATTTTGTGAAACGTTTGCAACTGCTTTGTATCACTTAGAAGCACCACAATAATTAAACTGTGTTGTCTGTTTGGGGACTTTTTAGGAAAATTAAGGTAAAGTGTAAACACTTTTTTTAGAAGTGTGTCCCATCGGGTAGGCTAATGGAAAGTTCGGCACACACTTGTGGTCTTCATGCCCACTTCAACACTTGGACCAAATACACAAAAGATGTAAGTAGTAGACAAGCGGTGGGCAGTGTGGGTCTATTGGTGAGAGATGTTTCACTGTTAAAAAAGGTGGAAACTATAAAACAGGAGCCCTATTCATTGAGAGCATTGTCTCTGCCCCTCCTGCAGTTTCACAGAACAGCCTTTTTGATCATTTAAATTGGACAAAAAAAAAAGGTCCATGCAGCAAAATAAATATCTTTTAAATTACTCCCCAAATTTTCTGACGAAAACATTTGTATCAGAGAATGCTCCTTTTGTCAGAATGACACTGAGACCCTTCTTCGTTTGTTTTGGTGATGCAGTTATACTTCTCAGCTCTGGAAAGATCTTAGTTGGTTTATCTCGAGCAGCCTGCTAGATTTTTCGGTGGATCCCAAATCTGTCATTTTGGGATTTTTTGAAGCAGATCCCATGCAATGCCTGTTTTGCAAGAAACCTAATTATCTTCTTCTGTAAATTCTATATTCACAAATGTACATTTTCAGATTGTAAACCTATGTTTATAGTATTTGTACAAGAAAGCGTTTAGAACCTGTACAATTTGCATGGCCTACACATTTTCTTCTGCATTTAATGCTTCATTTTTATCATTCTGTATACTGCCCTCTTCTATTATTAGGCTATAATAAGCTCTGTTTTGAGCTATGGTAGCCTGTTGGTTGTTCATGTTTTCCTTTTTTCTCGCTATTGATGTTATTTGTAATGATTGTGTTCAAATAAAGCATGCAGCAGACAGTCAGGTGCAGTTGCTGCATCCGCCGGCAGGTGCTGAGAGATGACTGAGAGCCTGCGCTCTGTATTTGCGGAAATGCTGGGGTTGTGCGCTGCTGGATTGAGCTGAGAGTGCGTCTGCTTTCACAGCCGTAAATCGAGTTAACCTCTGTTTACTTTCTACTTTATTCTTCCCCAGTATGCCTGTGTTCTCCTCGTGAAACACCAGCTAAGAAGTGCGCAGCTTCGCACAGCAGGCCAGCGCGAGGGCGGTGAGTTCAATCGCTAGTTTAGCTGTTTTGTATCATTCACTGTCAAACTCTAACCATTCAAATCCAATACAGTGTAGTCTTCGCTCTGAACGTGCTTAAAGCTGTGCTTAAGAAATCAGAAATGGGCATTGTTTGGCGCAAACCACTCTTCCGAAATGTCTGTTCATTTGAAACGATTAATTATTATTAAACGATATTTTAAACATGATCTCAAGACGTCGCGAGGAAGCACTTGACTTAATGCTAATTTTAAGGCATGATGAACCGATATCAAATTACATTTTTCATTAATCTCATGAGAAGCAGAAAAAAAGGTTTTGTGAATTTTTCTTTTAATGTCATTGCTTTGGTCGGATCATAAGAAACAAGTGGAGAAAAAAAACATTTAGAAAATAGATATTTTATTCTGTCCTTCTTGGGGTTTTTGTATAAAGAGTTATTCAAAAATAAATAAATAAATAGACATGAAAAGGCATGTATAGGCAATGATTTTTTTTTTTTTTTTTGTCATGCACCAATCAGTTTTTAGCTTTCAGGCTTTTTAATCCAAACTTTGTACAAAGATATAACAGAATGACCTGATATACTATTTTATTTCATGGAATATGTGTGTAAAATCTCCATAAATTGATATTCCCATTTTATTCAATGTATCTATACACTGCATCTAATTTGTGTGTTCTTGTGGGTAAACCATAATGGAAAAAAGAAGTGCAATAATGGGAGTAATAATAACGTGGCAACATTTTCATAAGAATATCTCATATTTCTTAGGAATACTGATCTATAATTTCTTGTTGTGTTTCCTCAAAATTAACTGATTAACAGCCGTTTGTCCTGGTGTCCTCTACAGAAGACAAGTATGAAAATTATGCCCTGTTTCCTAACAAAAAGTCATATTCCCAAACAATTTGAAAATGATCCAGATTTAAATGATAATTACAAAACATTATCACGTTTCCCTAAGAGTGCTAAATCTGAGCGTTCTGTCAATATCACTCATATTTAATGACCAAAGAGAGGGAGTGTTTATGATCAAACCTCCTAAAAAAGTGCTCTGAACAGGACATCCAGACTAAAACTGTGGCGTGAAGGGTCTCAGAGGAATCACTCAAATATAATGACCTCTACACAAGGGTCCCTGGAGACATTATAGCATTTATTTTCTTACACCACAGACCCAGGGGTGATATACAATGTTATTTATTTCGACTATAGTAAAACAAAGCAAACGAACAGTGACTGATTAAAGATATGTCGAGTACAGGACCTTCAGCAGCACATTTACAATCACTGGCTGAAAACAAAAACGTTATGTGTTCTTTGACGTGGCAAGGACAGGCGAAGGTCCTGTAACAAAGAGAACAAATGATGAAATGCACACAACAGACTCAAAGCGGTGAAGTGTCAACATGAAACACGAGAGGAGGGCGTAGAGGTGACAGGCTGAGTGAGGAGGAATGTGACTAACAGGTTACACTGGCCTGTAAGCACATATGTTATGATTTTAATGATAAAATATATGTGTATTGTGATTACGAAGCGTTCCTAGTGCGCCTCGTGAAGAGCTGTGATACAGACAAAGTGTGTTTGGAAGAAGCTAAACTTTTTTCTCACTTTGGTATTTATACTTCCATTTGTACTATTGCATGGAATATGTGCATTTGCTATGCTATGACTATTGCATGATTATGACAAAAATCATAAATGTCGATTATTCCCTTGAAATTGTATTTGTGATTATTAATTGCGATTTACATTGCAGGGTGTTTATACCATTGTCTGAAGCAACGGCATGCCATATTTTTATATGAAAATAAACAAGCTGAAAACACTCTAACTGAAAAAGTTGTATTGCTTTTCTGTAGCATTAAACCTCAGATGTCAACTATACATTGGATCGGTTTCTTATTTAAATAAAAAAGTACAAATATGCATGGTATTATAATGTTATACTAAAATTAAAACAATGGAAAAACACTTAAGATAAGCTGTAGAAAGAAAAAAAACACATCTTAAGCATGCAGAATAACATTAGTGGACGATTAATTGCCGCTTTGAATGATCGGTAATTGTAATCGCAATTATAAATTGTATTAATTGTGCTATGATTACATTTAGTCAGTTCCTGTGGTTTTTAACAATTATTTGTGACCCTTAGACCAGACATAAGGGTCGATTTTCTTTTTTAATTGAGAGTTATACATCACCTGAAAGCTGAATAAATAAGCTTTGCTTTCCATTGATGAATGGTTTGTTAGGATATAATCAGAGCCCGACCGATATGGGTTTTTTGGGGTCGATACCGATATTAGGGAGTAAAAAAAGGCCGATATCGATATATCGGCCGATATTCTTTGTGTATATTATAGTACAGTACCAGTCAAAAGTTTGGACATTCCCATTCGTCAAACAGAATATATATATATATATATATATATATACACATTTTTTGCAATGATCACTCAAATGTGGTGATCAAACACTTATAATGACGTGACAGAGATACGTAATGATGGAGGCAGGGCATTTAACAATTTAACAATAAACTTTATTATCCAAAATGAGTCTGACATCAGTGCACTGAACAGTAAAGTTGAAGTGTATTCAACTTTAATTTAATTCAGTTCAATTTATTCCATTGAAGATTATTTCACTTTGGAATATTCATTCACGGATTTGCGCTACTGTCTTCACACACAGACGAAACATAATACGTGACATAATATATCTCTGTAAATAAATACAATATAAGCTATCGACGCGGGGGTGGTCTAATGCGGGCCTCTAGATGTACACTCGATTCGCATTTGAGAGGATTCCTCAAGCTGAAGGAATCTTCCGAATTTGGTGCGGATTCGCCACACCGTTACGGAGATATGGCCATTCAAAGTTTCAATGGTTTTCCATAGACTTAAGCTTTAAAGCGTTTCATCCAGGTCACCAGTAGCAAACAATGGAGCACGCTCTGCTGGACAAACTAAGTAATTACACCATTTCAAGCATTTTATCTGCGCTATATGTTATGTAAAAAAAAATGTCATATCGGCGGCATATTCGCCGATACCGATATATCGGCTACAGGATCATATCGGCCGATAATATCGGCAAAACGATATATCGGTCGGGCTCTAGATATAATAATATTTGGCTGAGATACGATTATTTGAAAATCTGGAATCTGAGGGTGAAAATTTTTTTAAAAAATCAAAATATTGCGAAAATCGCCTTTAAAGTTGTCCAAATTAAGTCCTTTGCAATGCATATTACTAATGATAATAAATTTTTGATATATTTACGGTAGGAAATTTACAAAATATCTTCATGGAACATGATCTTTACTTAATATCTTTTTTTGTGATTTTTGTCATAAAAGAAAAATCGATAATTTTGACACATACAATGTCTTTTTGGCTATTGATACAAATATACCCCAGCGACTTCTTTTGTGCTCCAGGGTCACATTTAGCATTTTTGCTGTTCACTTCAAAATACCAACAATTCCATAGACTTAAGCTTTAAAGCGTTTCATCCAGGTCACCAGTAGCAAACAATGGAGCACGCTCTGCTGGACAAACTAAGTAATTACACCATTTCAAGCATTTTATCTGCGTTATATGTTATGTAAAAAAAATGTCATATCGGCGGCATATTCGCCCATACCGATATATCGGCTACAGGATCATATCGGCCGATAATATCGGCAAAACGATATATCGGTCGGGCTCTAGATATAATAATATTTGGCTGAGATACGATTATTTGAAAATCTGGAATCTGAGGGTGAAATTTTTTTTTTTAAATCAAAATATTGCGAAAATCGCCTTTAAAGTTGTCCAAATTAAGTCCTTTGTAAAAAAAATGTCATATCGGCGGCATATTCGCCCATACCGATATATCGGCTACAGGATCATATCGGCCGATAATATCGGCAAAACGATATATCGGTCGGGCTCTAGATATAATAATATTTGGCTGAGATACGATTATTTGAAAATCTGGAATCTGAGGGTGAAAATTTTTTTAAAAAATCAAAATATTGCGAAAATCGCCTTTAAAGTTGTCCAAATTAAGTCCTTTGCAATGCATATTACTAATGATAATAAATTTTTGATATATTTACGGTAGGAAATTTACAAAATATCTTCATGGAACATGATCTTTACTTAATATCTTTTTTTGTGATTTTTGTCATAAAAGAAAAATCGATAATTTTGACACATACAATGTCTTTTTGGCTATTGATACAAATATACCCCAGCGACTTCTTTTGTGCTCCAGGGTCACATTTAGCATTTTTGCTGTTCACTTCAAAATACCAACAATCCATGTACTCTCTCAATTAATACGTGGTTAAGAAAAAAGTTAGAACCTCATACAAATGTTCTTTTTTGTGTTTCAGCTTTTTCGTAAAAGACTTCTCACACGTTACTTCGACTGAAGAACTGTTCCTCTTCAGATGAAAAAATGAGCGAAAAAACAAATGAAAGAAACTTTTGGAGGAGCTCTTGTCAGCTTTAGGAGTGACTGTTTATCTTCGAGCAGATGCTCAGATGTGTCTTGCTTGCTGTTCTCTGGATTTCACCTCAAACTAAACTTCAGTCATGGGCCTCTTTCCATCCATATCCAAGATCATGAGGAAGGGGAAGGGTCTGTTTCTTCTGCTGTTGTGTCTGTGCGTTGTAGCATGGATAGCAACATTCTCAAATGATGACACAGTTAAGTCTGTCCAGGAGGGATCGAATCCTCTTGACGACAGGAGTGTCGAGGGCTTTGCTCAGCTGGAGCTGGAATCAGAGATGATGCAGAGCTTAGAGGAGCAGCAGTCTGTCAGAAAGAGCTGTCCAGAGCATTCACCCCTGCTCCGTGAGTGTTGTCTGAGTTCATCTTTTTATGGCTTAACCATGACCAAACGTAATGCTTCAAGTACAGGGAATGGTCAACATTAGCTGTAAAATAAATGTTCCCCTCAAACTCCGTTATGGTCAAGTCATCCTCGTGTCATTTCAACCCTGTATTGTTTGTTTTTCTTCTGGACGCTCTCAGAAATAAAGGTGCAAACGCTGTCACTGGGGTGGTGCTTTTTCAAAAGGTGCACTTTTTAGCTACTAAAATGTACCTTTAAGGTACCAATACGGACCCTTTAGGTAGCTTTTGAGAAGGTACCACCCCAGCGACAGCTTTTGTACCTTTATTACTGAGAGTATAAAATGCAAAAGGCACAACGTTCCAGCCGCTGTTATCTATCCAGGGATAAATGCATTATGATTTATAATGCAAAGTATAACTTGTTCTCTGTTACACGAGTCATATAATAGACCAAAAGTTCATGTTTTTAAATGTGCCACATGGCAGTCGGACAATAATTTTTTAAAACACAAATGGGATTTGAGAGGCCAATAAAAGGGGAAGATTATCATAGAATTATGACTTAAATTGTGATGTGAAGACTTAGATTATAGTCTTATGGACTACTTTATATGGTACTTTTGTTGTGCATTTTTGTTCCTTTTTGGAACTCGGCAGCATAAATCACCATCTGCTCACTCAATGAGCACTGAATGAAATAGACAAATCAAGTACAGATACCCTAAAATATTGCACCAGTCATTTTAGATTAAAAAATTATTATTATTATAATTTTTCTTTTCTTTTTTACTTTTATCAGAATAGTACAAAACATGGTGACTTTTGTGGTAGCTGCTAATAAAAATAAAAATAGTGGACATGATTCAAAAAGGCTAAATGGTCTTTAAAAGGTCACACATGTACTGTTCATGATCAAAAATGACCTTGTGAAACAACAAAAGTACTTGATTTTTAATGTACAGTATGTAAGTATTAAAAGCACTTTTACTTTGAAATTTGCAATTTAATATACTCATCCTACAATAAGGAAGATTAGCAGATGAAGACATGAGCATGTATTGATTTGCAGATTAACAGATGTTTTATTACAAAATTATACACCTTCAGACTTCCATATATCTATTTGATCATTAATCTATTTAATAATCAGTAACACTTTAGATTAGGGAAATCAATAAACTCATAATTCGCTGCTTATTAATAGTAAGTAAGTCAGTTGTTGCAGTAGTTATGTTTATGTATGGGATCTAGAATATGGTCATGCAGAATAATTAGTGCTTTGTAAGTACTAATAAACAGCCAATATGCTAGTAAAATGCATGGTAATAAGCAACTAGTTGATAAATTAGTGAATGGTGTTACCTAAGAATCTACTATATATTTACTGTAAGTTGCTGATAATTCAAGTGTGCAAACAAACTAAAATAATGGAAAAAAATAAAATAAATCAATAAGTGTGTAAATGTGTGGCGACAAATAGTATAAACATACAATATAAAAATAGACGTCACACGGGGCAAAACATTTGAAGGAGAATGCTATCGCCATGCAAGCATACCAGTTTTATATCATTTGAAAGTGATGTAGCAGCAGGGAAGATTTATGCATATTCATTTGCTTAATTGATAGTTTTTACTATAGACAGCATGCAAATGTGGATATAATTACGATATGTGACCCTGGACCACAAATCTTAAGTGTCTTAAGTGTCAATTGTTAGAAATTGAGATTTATCTGAAAGCTGAATAAATAATCTTTCCATTGATGTATGGTTTGTTAGGATCGGACAATATTTGAAAATCTGGAATCTGAGGGTGCAAAAAAATCTAAATATTGAGAAAATCATCTTTAAAGTTGTTCAAATGAAGTTCTTAGCAATGCATATTACTAATCAAAAATGAAGTTTTGATATATTTACGGTAGGACATTTACAAAATATCTTCATGGAACATGATCTTTACTTAATATCCTAATGATTTTTGGCATAAAAGAAAAATCGATAATTTTGACCCATACAATGTATTGTTGGCTATTGCTACAAATACTGGTTTTGTGCTCCAGGGTCACATATAGCATTTCATACAATTCAAGTGTGCAAACAAACTAAAATAATGGAAAAAAATAAAATAAATCAATAAGTGTGTAAATGTGTGGCGACAAATAGTATAAACATACAATATAAAAATAGACGTCACACGGGGCAAAACATTTGAAGGAGAATGCTATCGCCATGCAAGCATACCAGTTTTATATCATTTGAAAGTGATGTAGCAGCAGGGAAGATTTATGCATATTCATTTGCTTAATTGATAGTTTTTACTATAGACAGCATGCAAATGTGGATATAATTACGATATGTGACCCTGGACCACAAATCTTAAGTGTCAATTGTTAGAAATTGAGATTTATCTGAAAGCTGAATAAATAATATTTCCATTGATGTATGGTTTGTTAGGATCGGACAATATTTGAAAATCTGGAATCTGAGGGTGCAAAAAAATCTAAATATTGAGAAAATCATCTTTAAAGTTGTTCAAATGAAGTTCTTAGCAATGCATATTACTAATCAAAAATGAAGTTTTGATATATTTACGGTAGGACATTTACAAAATATCTTCATGGAACATGATCTTTACTTAATATCCTAATGATTTTTGGCATAAAAGAAAAATCGATAATTTTGACCCATACAATGTATTGTTGGCTATTGCTACAAATACTGGTTTTGTGCTCCAGGGTCACATATAGCATTTCATACAATAGGTTTAAATTTAGGTGAAAGTCACACAATTTATTTTACTTTTAAACATATCAATAACTTTTAAACCTTTGAGCTGTTAATAACGGATAAAGATCTGAACCATGGAGCTGCAGCGCAGAGAAAGATGTGGGAACCACCTCTATGTGAATGTCAATGTTTACACATCACTGTTTTTTCCTTCCACAGCTGCTTGCTAATTCAGGCTCGTTTCCAAAGATGGGGCCCTGTAATTAATGTGGGCCCCAGCTGGTGCTGTATTGAAGGGCTGCACCTGGTCCGTGGGCCTTTCACTGACTTGTGGGCCTGTGTCCATGTGTGTTTATTGATTTCTGATTGTTCTTCTCCACAGGAGGCGCTATCAAGCTGTCATTTGATCCCTCGCTAACGATAGAGCAGGTAGAGAGTGACAACGGGGAGGTGGTGGAGGGTCAGTATAACCCCTCTGACTGTGAGGCCAGACAGAGCGTGGCCATCCTTATCCCTCACAGAAACAGAGAGAAGCACCTGCTCTACCTCCTCCACCACCTCCACCCGTTCTTACAGAGGCAGCAGCTTCACTACGCCATCTACATCATTCACCAGGTAGATTCTGTAGACACAGGATCCTCGTTGCTAGAATTTGATGCCATTTTTAGAGCATTCAGTGTTCATTTTTAAGTCAGTAAAGGTTTCTTGGACAACAAACATAATGTTCTTTTTTTTAATGAGCATATCCTACTTTCTCTGACGTTAAAAGGGACCTTTATTGGTTCTATAGCATTGACGCCCTCTTCAATGCGTAACAATGTTTACTTACGGCTTTGCTCCAGGGTCCATTATAGCTTGCACTGCCCCATCCTTAAACAACAGCATGTTTGCAAAGCCTGCGATACATTGTTACTCGTTCACCGAACAGTCTATTCTGCAAAAACTAGTAAGACCAACCTGAAATGTGACCCTGGAGCATAAGGGTCAATTTTTCATGCATCATCTGAAAGCTGAATAAATAATCTTTCCATTGATGTATGGTTTGTTGGCCGAAATACAACTATTTGAAAATCTGGAATCTGAGGGTGCAAAAAAATCTAAATATTGAGAAAATCATCTTTAAAGTTGTTCAAATGAAGTTCTTAGCAATGCATATTACTAATCAAACATTAAGTTTTGATATATTTACAGTAGGAAATGTACTAAATATCTTCATGGAACATGATCTTTACTTAATATCCTAATGATTTTTGGCATAAAAGAAAAATCTATAATTTTGACCCATGCAATGTATTGTTGGCTAATGCTACAAATATACCCCAGTGACTTAACACTGTGCTGCAGGGTCGCATATGATTGCAAATATTTAACTTGGTAACACTTTAGTATAGGGACCATTTCTCACTATTAACTAGTTGCTTATTAGCATGCAGATTATTAACATATTGGCTGTTTATTAGTACTTATAAAGCACATATTCTGCATGATCATATTCTACATCGCTAATCCTACCCAATACCTAAACTTAGGCAAAAGTTGTAGTTAATGGTTTGTTAATAGCGAGAATTGGACCTTAAAATAAAGTGACCTTAAACTCTCTTTCCTAACATTTGGAAAGACTATCTTTTTGTTCATATACACAAAACCTGAATGAAACTATTGTTGTCTTCAACAATAGTGTGTTACTTCCTTCTCATTATTACAGTGACTGAGCAAGCCAAGTTTCTGACTCCTGTGGGCATTAATTATGGGCAGTTTTCTGTTTTTGAAGTTTAGTGTTTTTTTCTTATGACATCTTTAACAACAGTAGAGATAAGTGCCACCAGCTGATGTTGGTGATATGAATAATTTAAGTTGTACAGTTTTCATTTTGAGTGGTTAGGTAAAGTAAAAATGATAGACGCTGAAACTCTTGAGTAATGAAAGGTGTGCATGCTTTTCTTCTCGTGTCAAGAAAGAGTGTTGTAGTGTTTAAGTTCTGTCAGTAAAAACTGTTGAGGCAGTATACACCTAAAGAAGTAATTCATTCAAATAATTTCTTAGACTCTTTGTATTTTTTAAGTCATGAAAGGAGAGTATTGGAAAGCACCTGGTGATCTATAGGAAATCACGATCCGCAAGCATTGATAAACGATGTGTGTATAATATATGTGTCTGTTTGTCTTGTAGGCTGGAGATGCTACATTTAACAGGGCAAAGTTATTAAATGTGGGCTACCTCGAGGCTCTGAAAGACCAGAGCTGGGACTGTTTCATCTTCCATGATGCTGATCTAGTTCCTGAGAACGATCATAATTTATACATGTGTGAGGATCAGCCTAAGCACTTAGTAGTGGGGAGGAATTCCACTGGGTACAAGTGAGTGATGCTGTCTCCTTCATTTAACAAACACATTCCCATGCAGAGCGTTCTTGACATTTAAACTCGCAAGATCTGGGTTAGACGGACAACACTGAGATCGATTAGCAGGACCGTTTCTCTCTAAAATACTAAAGCAGCAGAAGTGTCAGGAGTAGCTCACAGCAGTGACACTAATAGTTTATCTACATTTTTCAGTAGTGTGATTCGTGGTTTAGATGTTTTGCATTTTAAATAGCAAACCACTACACAGAGAGACAGACTAGTGTTAACATTTCTACCTCTGTTTTTGTGATGAGCTGTCAATGTCCAAAAGAGTGACATCTCTGCAGTAGCAATAGTTGTTCCGTTTAGTTCTGTACACATGAGACGGGTTTTTATCTACAATACTATGCAAAGGTCTTTGGCACGTTTCTTCACAAAAACATTTCAGTGGACATTTTTCTGATTTTTGCAGCCAAATGTCTGCAATTGCTGCAACTTTAAAAAAAAATTGGTGGCAATATTTGTAGCTTTTTTTGTGTTGTTTTGTTCAGCGGTGCCTCATCTTCTCTCTGTCTCCCTCCCAAAACGGCTTCACATCAGCACATCTTCGCCTGCACTACAAAAGAGCTGTTGCATGCTGCGATATGAGACCTTCGCTCAGGTTTCGGGCCAGTTGACAGAACTGTCAGTTGCCTAGTCGGGTCACTGGTGCATCGTCACAAAACTATCATCTGCGCATCTTTTTATGTCTTTTTAAACCATTCGGTAGTCGAGCGCTCCACAATGCTTTTCTGCGCGTTCACAATCACATCCAAAGCGCGCGCACATAAAGCCGCCTCACAAACCTCACGAGTACCAAATTGAGTTCGTTTTTGCAGCTCATTGACCTTAAGCAGCCAAATACTCAAAAAAAAAAAAAAAAGTCAAAATGCCCATCTTGGCTAGTATCCTCATAAACCCAGTCAGTTTTGTCTGAATGTGAGCAGTTGTTGAGAAAGAAAACCATTGTGTATCAGTATATTAGATGAATGCAGTCGGTCTTAAAGGGACAGCAGCCTAATAAAGCTGTGCCGTCTGTCATTAATGTTAATCAAACAACAAAAGACAAAAAAAAATGTAAGGATTTATCTGTTTTTAATTTACAGTTTATTCAATTTCTGTATATTTCCGTACCTGAGAATACTATATGGTTTAGTTTGATTTTAGAGTTTAGTTGATTATATTGGTTAAATAAATTGCAATATTCATTGATGTGATGATATGTTCTCTGCGCGGAGTAACGTCTGGCACAGTCGCAGCTTGTACTTTATTAAAACAAATAGAAAGCAAATCTACTGTTGAAATCAGGCATGATTAGGACTAGCAAATATTCACCTTAATAAACATTAAATCCAGTAATATGTATAGTAGTTTAAAAGTATCATTACACCTCTGAAAACGTTCATTTTGCTCAACAAGTAAAAATAAACAAGGCGTTGAATCTCTTGTGCAGCCTCTTTCATAGCTCTGGCAAGCGACCAGGTTAAAAATAATTTTTCAGATCAATTATGAAATATTACCTTCTCCTTTGATGGATTTTATGGCTTTTCGTAAATGTTTTCTTTTCTTTACTTTTCGTAAAGGTTTTCGTAAATGTCATTCTACTGAGACTGCGCTTCTGAAGGTTCTTAATGATATTTTAATATCATGTGATTCAGGTGATTTTGCAGTTCTTGTGCTCTTAGACATGACGGCCACTTTCGATAGAGTCGATCATACTGTTCTCATTGATCGTTTAGAACATTGCGTTGGTTTAAGAAGTGTAGCTTTAGATTGGTTCAAATCGTATTTTACAAATGAGAGTTTTTCAGTCAAGATGGGTGAACATTACTCAAGTAATGCATTTTTGGCCTGTGGGGTTCCCCAGGGTTCTATTTTGGCTCCTTTGCTCTTTTCTCTCTACATGCTTCCTCTTGGCTCGATTTTTAGAAAACATGATATGTAATTTCACTATTATGTGGATGACACCCAGGTTTATTTGCCTTTCAAACAAAATTCCGTGGGTCTCAAGTCTCTCATGGCATGTTTGACGGATGTGAAGGCTTGGCTTTCACTAAGCTTTTTAATATTCAATGAAAAGAAATGCATTGTTCAGATGCATTGTAGAACTTCGGGGATGCTTATTTGCCAAAGATATATATATATATATATATATATATATATATATAAAAATAAATGGTTTGGCCCCTACTTATCTCTGTGAGTTATTGACTGAGCATCAACCCACTAGATCCCTTCGGTCTTCCAACCAGGATCTATTGTTTACTCCTAAGTCGAGGCTTAAATGTAGGGGAGATTATGCTTTCTGTGTTGCTGCCCCCAGGCTTTGGAATGCCTTGCCACTATTCATTAGACAAGCTTCTTTTTGAGTATTTTTAAGTCCAGGCTAAAGACTTTTTTATTCTTTAAGGCGTATGGCTGATGTGATATTTGTATGATTTAAAACATTTTCTGTTTGCTTATTAGTGTGTTTTTGTGTTTTTTTGTTTTGATGACTTTCTGGAAAGCACATTGGTCAACGGAAGTTGTAATTTATTGTGCTAAATAAATAAACTGTCTTTGTCAAAAATGTCACATCGTAGTCTTTTGCCAGTGTAGTCAGGCTTTAAAGTATTTTACATGCAAAGTAATTTGATACAGATTTATGCCATTACAAGCAGCTTTGATTCAGTTAATTATCAAATTAAAGCAGTAACAAATAAAATTAATCAATTCACACACTGTATTTGTGAAAAAAAATTTTTTCGATTTATGGCATCAAGCATTTTGAAGATGCTCTTTGTATGTTTTGCAAAATGCAGTAGATAAACTTCTTTAAGCAGCTTGTACCTTCGACCGTTTTACAGTAGCTTCTACATTCTCCATTGGTATTCAGCTACACTGAATATGACGTACCCCAAGTAATTCCTTAATCGCATCATTGAATTATTTGTAAAATGATATACTATAGTTCTTTTTAAATATGTGAAAGACATTCATCACCTTCTTCTGTCCGTGACTTCCCAGACTCCGATACAAGGGTTACTTTGGGGGAGTTTCGGCCATGACGAAGGAGCAGTTCCACAAGGTCAATGGCTTCCCAAACTCCTACTGGGGCTGGGGTGGAGAGGACGATGACCTGAGAATAAGGTGAGAGAAACTCAGGACGATGTGGCTTAGGATGTGCACAGGCACTTATAGGTGACTTCACAAAATGGCTAAGCAAATCATGTTTTTTGTCTGTTTTTTAACCTTTAAAACATCCTACACTGAATATGACGTACCCCAAGTAATTCCTTAATCGCATCATTGAATTATTTGTAAAATGATATACTATAGTTCTTTTTAAATATGTGAAAGACATTCATCACCTTCTTCTGTCCGTGACTTCCCAGACTCCGATACAAGGGTTACTTTGGGGGAGTTTCGGCCATGACGAAGGAGCAGTTCCACAAGGTCAATGGCTTCCCAAACTCCTACTGGGGCTGGGGTGGAGAGGACGATGACCTGAGAATAAGGTGAGAGAAACTCAGGACGATGTGGCTTAGGATGTGCACAGGCACTTATAGGTGAAAATGGCTAAGCAAATCATGGTTTTTGTCTGTTTTTTAACCTTTAAAACATCAAAAAAAAAGATGTAGAAATGCAAAGCCGATTTATTCTTCGCATAAAGGGGAATGTGTGTTTAAAGGAGACATATCATGCCCCTTTTTACAATATGTAGTATAAGTCTCTGGTGTCCCCAAAATGTGTCTGTGAAGTTTCAGCTCAAAATACCCCACAGAATAGAGCTGCGCCATTACAGCTGGGACCTGCTATAAAACATCTGTTTTGGTTCTGATTATCATCGTGCTGAAATCATGCGTTTTAAACCATAAAACTTTTAAACTTCTGATATACGGTTTTCTGAGCGCACACGGACTGAAAGCGGTTATAATGAGATCCCTTTGCCACGTCACCAAGGGAGCGAAATCAGGCGTGCTCGTTTTTTCAGACGCTTGCAGAAAAAGGCTTCCCAAAACTAAGTTACAAGGTTAATCTTTTTCACGTTTTCTTGGTTGGTAGATGCACCGGGGACCTGATTATAGCACTTAAAACCTGGAAAAGTCAGATTTTCATGATATGTCACCTTTAAGTGAAGGGGAATTTCAGTTTCTGCATGTGGTACCATCCATGTCTGAACATTGAACCATGTCTTTTTCTTCTCATTGTTAAGGATTGTAACAGAACCGTCTTTTTCAGGGTGACGCTGCAGAAAATGTCAATAATCCGTCCATCCCTGGAAGTGGCGCGCTACACCATGGTCTTTCACAATCGGGACAGCGGCAATCAAATCAATGAAGAAAGGTCAGTTAAAGTGTGAACGAGTATTAAGAGTGCTATTCTGGTCTTCCAAGAGATCATAACTAACGTGAGGAACAATTTCTGACAGCATGCATTGTTAAATTACATCTAATGAGCTTTCATAGTAATATCATCATGCTAATATATTAATGAAGAGTTCTGATGCAAAAGCCTCTTAAGTGCCATCTGAAATTAGCATTTCTATCAGTTCTATTTCTATTTGACTTTTTTAGGTTTTCATTTTTAACTCTGATGCCAGTCAGTTTGTTTTTCATAAGCATAGGACATTGTGGGGTCACTCAGTCACTGTATCAATGATAACTAAATTATTTACATAGGTTACCTAGATTTTATACCTAAAGTTATAATTTCTCATAAAGGTTTAGGAGTAAGCTTACCTTACTTCATTTTCATATTTTTTAACTTTACAGTGTGGTGTTGTTTTTCCACCAGATACTCCATCACTTCCTAGAAGAATTCCTAAGTGTAAAGAAGTAATATTACAAAAGAAGCAGAAAAGGGATATTTCAGACATAGGGAAATCCTTTACATTGAAACACTAGAGTCATGTTATTAGCATACTGGCTGTTTATTAGTACATATAAAGCACATATTAATGTCTTATTCTGCAGGAGTATATTTTAGATCCCTTAATCCACCCCATACTTAAACTTAACAACTACCTTATTAATTATTAATAAACAGCAAATTAGGAGGCAAAAGTCATAGTTAATAGTTGAATTGATCCTTAAAGGGGCCATGACATGTTTTTATTTTTTTATTTAATTATGTTCCCCGAGGTGTAATTATAATATTACTAAAGTTTTTAGGACGAGAAATATTCAAATTTGAGTGATTTGTGACCCACCTGCCCTCCTTAGTACAAAAAGAGCATTTATTGAGACTAAGGTGAAAAAAACATTTATCTGCTTGGACAACATGACATCACATGGTTGAATAAATCTAGATCCACAGTGACCGATCAGACTACTTCTCCACCATCGCTGCTTTGACGGCTGGTATGTGGGTGATGACTGAGATTGTGAAATCTCTTTCATTATCGTCTGAATGTTAGGAAATAGTGGCTGAAAGTTATGTGTCTAATCGCATCAGTAGAGCATTGTTTGTTCAGCGTGTGGATTATTTTCGAAACCAGTCATTGTGCATGATTGGACCCGACAGTAATGTCACAACACTTAAGCAAGTTGTGACACTACTGCTCCTATGCCACCAGATTGAGTTAAAAGCATCAGAAGCTCCCACAAATGCACGCTGCAATTCACCACTGCACACATCATAAATGAACATATTATGCATGGTTTTATAAGCTCACCATACATTACACAAATACACAAATGCTTATCCATGAGTTACTACATTTTGCAGACAGAATTGCATGTCTGCAAAATGTAGTAACTCACCCAAAACATTTAATCCATGCTTCAAAACCTACTGTAGTTATTGTGAGATTCAACTCATCAGATTTGATCAACAAGCCATGTGCATTTAGTTGGTGTGCAAATTGTAGACAATTGTACGTACTCTTTTCCATGCAATCTGTTTAAATTAATAAGAAACTGATTGCTCAGACATCTGGAATTACTGTTTTGAGAAAAAAACTAATTTGAGAATTGAGCCAAAGCGATTGAGAAAAACTGTATTGAACAGAAATAAATGCACAGCCGTTTGCATTTGTACTCTGCATCAAAAATATGCATTTAAAAAATCACGTTTGTGTCAGAGCCTCAGTTGTGTGTAGTTGAGAAATTATGCAAAAAATAAAAAATAATAAACACTCACGTCTCTCACGTACTGTACGTGTCTGTCACAGGAAATCAACACATGCTGTCATGAATAATTAAGAGAAGTGTGTTCTTATAGAATGAGTACATGCAGCCTTATGAATAATTAGGAGAAACAGAGGAGTCATCGGTGTGAGAAAACGCTGCGTTCTGTGACATTGACGCAATGAAGATTTTAAATTGGGACGCTCAAATTTAATCCGTTTAAAATTGACAGATACTAACATATTCTATAAATGTGCAACACAAGCACCTGTCCAAAAATGTAGTTTAGTGTTTCAGGGGTTCATTTTCTTCTAGTTTGTCATCATCCATACTTTTTTTTTTTAAGTTTCTCATGTGCAATGTGTATAAGTATAAATGCAAAGATGTTACTCAGTCATAACAGTGGGCATAATTGTTTCATAATTATAAGTGGAGATATTGTAGAATGCACGACTCCTTAAAAACTCAAGAGTATGATAATGCTATACTTAAAATGTAAATGATTCCAGGAGAGAAGCGTATTTTCAGTGTGGTATTTAATGCTTTGCTTTCGACACAGGATGCATCTGTTACGCCGCACTCATCAAGCGTGGAAAACTGATGGCTTGAACTCCTGTTCCTACAAGATTCTGTCTGTCCACAGAGCACCACTCTTCATCAACATCACCACGGACATTGGCCAGCCGGAGATTGCTCTTTGAGTTTTTGGATACTGAAATTCAAGAGACCGTTTGCATTCACCAGTGCCTGTCAGATCTAGTGCTAAGTGTTGTTGTTCACACCAGCTTGCACTGTGGATCTGTCCAACTTTACTCTTTATGGCCCTGAGAGATGAAATGGCCAGACTTCTGATCAAACACTACTTTTTAAGTATTACAGTAATCACGTAGAATTGAATTAGTCTGGTCAGGTGAACCTTTCGGGGTTGAATTTCCATTCATTACCTCTAGTTATGAAGTTATAGGTTCATATAATGGGACTTGTGCTCATTTAGGTCATTACAAAATATGGCACAGCATCTGGGAGTAATGGAAATCAAAGAAGCTGGACCTGACTGATCAATAGTATTTAGACTTAAATATTGATATTGACGTGAATGTATATGGATGCCTAAGTCTTTATAATAAGTCTGCATGTTCTACAGTGATGATGATTTCAGCTGAACGTGCTTATAATGTCTGTCTGGTGGAAAATTATAGATATTGTAGTGGGTGTTTGGGTCCAATGATATGGTTTAATCAGTTCAGTTTCGTTTCAGTGAAATGTAGCTGTAGATGGGTTAATTATTTTACATGTAGGTCATTGTTCAGACGCAATGACTGTTCAACTCATAAAACTGTGTGGTGTTACTGTATCTCACTGAATTTATGATCAAAGGAAATTAGACTTTTGTTTACTTAGGATAATATCATCTTCTAGGCGAAATCTTCTCTGTTTTGAAAGATCACATGCTGTCACGATCAGAATTTGTTAGAAATTAAAATGATCCATAAAACCTTTTTTAGTGCTAAAATGTAAATGATTCCAGGAGAGAAGCGTATTTTCAGTGTGGTATTTAATGCTTTGCTTTCGACACAGGATGCATCTGTTACGCCGCACTCATCAAGCGTGGAAAACTGATGGCTTGAACTCCTGTTCCTACAAGATTCTGTCTGTCCACAGAGCACCACTCTTCATCAACATCACCACGGACATTGGCCAGCCGGAGATTGCTCTTTGAGTTTTTGGATACTGAAATTCAAGAGACCGTTTGCATTCACCAGTGCCTGTCAGATCTAGTGCTAAGTGTTGTTGTTCACACCAGCTTGCACTGTGGATCTGTCCAACTTTACTCTTTATGGCCCTGAGAGATGAAATGGCCAGACTTCTGATCAAACACTACTTTTTAAGTATTACAGTAATCACGTAGAATTGAATTAGTCTGGTCAGGTGAACCTTTCGGGGTTGAATTTCCATTCATTACCTCTAGTTATGAAGTTATAGGTTCATATAATGGGACTTGTGCTCATTTAGGTCATTACAAAATATGGCACAGCATCTGGGAGTAATGGAAATCAAAGAAGCTGGACCTGACTGATCAATAGTATTTAGACTTAAATATTGATATTGACGTGAATGTATATGGATGCCTAAGTCTTTATAATAAGTCTGCATGTTCTACAGTGATGATGATTTCAGCTGAACGTGCTTATAATGTCTGTCTGGTGGAAAATTATAGATATTGTAGTGGGTGTTTGGGTCCAATGATATGGTTTAATCAGTTCAGTTTCGTTTCAGTGAAATGTAGCTGTAGATGGGTTAATTATTTTACATGTAGGTCATTGTTCAGACGCAATGACTGTTCAACTCATAAAACTGTGTGGTGTTACTGTATCTCACTGAATTTATGATCAAAGGAAATTAGACTTTTGTTTACTTAGGATAATATCATCTTCTAGGCGAAATCTTCTCTGTTTTGAAAGATCACATGCTGTCACGATCAGAATTTGTTAGAAATTAAAATGATCCATAAAACCTTTTTTAGTGCAATTCTTTGTGCAGTTCATGCAAGACGGAAGCTTTTCAGAAACTGAGTTTGACAAGTTGCATTTCAACACATGGCCGTCTCATCAAACCTGCTAATTGTTGAGTATGGTGACAGAACTATAAGTTTGGCTTTTTAAAAAAAAAAACAATTACACTGTAAAAACTATAAAAAGTGCATGAGGATCTGTTAAGTAACATCATATTGTCTATGGGCCTTATTGGCTTGATTTGTTTTTTTTATTCTAGAAAACCTGGTATCATAAGTAAAAAGCAAAACTTTACATTCTGTGGCACACATTTAAAATGATTTGGGTGTTGTAACAGTATTAATTGTATACCGTGCAGAAATCATGGGCCAAAGGTTTGTGAATATTAATGAGAACTTTCCACAAATAGGGTACAAATTAGTATCCCATTACTTTTTTTTGTGAAAACAATCAGCATGATGAGTCCAGGCAATGGTTTCTGGGAAATGCAGTCCAGGACTGAGTGGCAAAGGTATGGGATGGAGTGCCCTCTGGTGGCCATCAAGGGCACTCCAGCTGCTGATCGTGACCGGAACAAACATTATTTGACAACAGATTTAATATGCAATATCCAAGAAAAATGAGGCCTAAACTTTTTAGAATGCAAAACATGCAATATTTTTTTAAAGATAAAACAGATGCATTATCTAAATAATATATATATTTATATATGTATATATACTAGCATCATGCTAGTAACATGCTAATCATGCGAGAACCATGCTAATCATGCTAGAAACATGCTAGTATATTGCTGATCATGCTAACAAAATGTTAACGCCATGCTAGTAACATGCTAATCATGTTAACAACATGCTAGTAACATGCTAATCATGCTAGAATCATGCTAGCAACATAGTAACTTGTTAATTATGTTAACAAAATGCTAGTAACATGCTAATCATGCTAGAAACAGGCTAGTAACTTGCTAAACATGTTAACAAAATGTTAACACCATGTTAGTAACATGCTAATCATGCTAACAACATGTTCGTACCATGCTAATCATGTTAGAAACATGCTAGTAACTTGTTAATCGTGCTAACAAAATGCTAGTAACATGCTACTCATGCTAGAATCATGCTAGCAACATGCTACTAACTTGCTAATCATGCTAGCAACATGCCAACCATTTTAGAAACATGCTAGCAACATGCTAGTCATGCTAGAAACAGCCTAGCAGCCACCCCAGGTACCCTAGCAATAAAGTGGGAAAAAAAGTGACGTGACATGTGGCCAAGTATGGTGACCCATACTTGGAATTAGTGCTCTGCATTTACCCATCCAAAGTGCACACACACACCGTGAACACACACACACACACACACCCGGAGCAGTGGGCAGCCATTTTTCTGCTGCGGCGCCCGGGGAGCAGTTGGGGTTCGGTGCCTTGCTCAAGAGCTTCAAAAGGTATATGTTTTATACCTATATCTGTTTTTCTGATAGACTGTATTGCCTTGAAAACATTCAATCTGTAATCTTTAAAATGATTTTAACTTTCAAACTACTTCAAACTGAAAACTTTCAGACTGCAAGCTTTTTTCAAACTTTCTAGGCTTTTTCAAGCCAGCTTAAAGTTTGTCTGCAAACTCTTCAATCAAGTTGGAATTGAACTTCGGCAAAAGAGCATACTGTAACAGTGATAGTCTGCTCCCATGAAGCTCTCCAGTCTCTCGAGACTCTTATTTAAGGATGTGTTATTAAATCCCCATGGAGAAAATGAATGGGAAAACACTTATGGAACCAAGGCCACTGAAAAAGTGGGCAGTTTTGCGCTCTATTACGTCATGGACTGAGATTGTCTGACAGGCATCCGGCTGAATTCACCCTTTGTTGGCTTCTGTCACATGATGCAGGATTCCCGATAGAAAGAAGAACAACCTTTGGCACATGGTGACTAGACACAAACAAGTATCTGTTCTGTAATCGCTTTAATCAGCGATCTGACTTTTTTATGTCTTATTTGAAAGGACCCTCTTTTTTTTGTCTGTTGATACTAATCATTTCTGTGCCTGCTATAGGAAAAGCTATTAGAAGAAATGTTGATTACTGATAGAAGAGCGTTTGTAATGTATCAATGAGAATTGACTTTATAATGTTACAAAAAAATCTATTTCGGATAAATGCTGTTCTTTTCAACTTTCTGTTCATCTGTGAATCCTGAAAAATAAAATGTATCACGGTTTCCACAAATAATATCGTGCAGCACGACTGTTTTCAACACTGATAATAATCAGAAATGTTTCTTGAGTTGCAAATCAGCATATTATACTGATTTCTGAAAGATCGTGTGACACTGAAGACTGCAGTAATGATGCTGGAAATACAGCTTTTATTATTATTTTATTTTATTCAGCTTTTTATGTTAAAATAAAAAAGAAAACAGTTATTTAAAACTGTAATAATATTTCACAAAAATTAAAATTTTTACTGCATTTTTGTTTAAATAAATGCAGCCCTCATGAGCATATGAGACGTCTTTTAATTCATGTATTTATTTTTTAACAAGTTTACTCAACAAAACTGTTCAGAAGGCAAGCTTATCTTCCATCACTTCTCTGTATGGATAACATTTTCATCTGAAGCAGAACTGTGTACAGATATGTTGTTACTGTCTACAGCGAGACACACATTCATTCAAAGTGGAGTTAACCAAATGCTTATCTTATGCAATGAAAAATAAATATATTGGAGTTTAAGTTTTGAAAAGGTTTGAATCTACCCTAATGCTGTGGACCGTAAAGGTTTAGCAACAACCTTTATAAATGGAATACTTAAAAATATAATAAACCTGAATTTTGCACAAATGTCACCAAGAATGCACCTTTTGGACGTGTTTTAACATGCTAAAAGACAGATGCTCCCTTACTTGGTGGCTCTTTTGTGTTGATTATGTCAAGGTTACCACTTATGTTTCCATGGCCATGTTTGTCAGCATATACTGTCCTCGATCCTTCATACTTCCTTCCTCTCGGATCACAGCAAAATGACTCCTTGCTAGCTGTCTTTTTTTTTCTTTTTTTTTTTTTACACTGATGTGTGCTTTTCGGAGCAGCTAAGATTTTATGTAATCTAAACACACACACAAATAAAAAATTTTTTTATTATTATTTAATTATTTCACAAATATATATTTTTCTCTGTTTTCTTCAATGATCTCATATTTCATCTCGAGTATGTGCACGTACAATAACTTTTGAAAAAACCTTGTGACAAAAGTGGCAAAAAATGTTGTCCATAAAGGGCATCGTGCCGAAAACAAACTATGTGAAAACAGATATTAAACATTATATATAAAGCATTTTCATAGAATACATATTGAAATGTTCTGATGGCTTATACATTTTAAGGCTGAAAGTCTGGGACAAGTGTAAAGCAACAACATCTATAGGTAAAAGGCATTTGAAAAACTAAAACTAAAAATGAATGATTAACAGATTAAGGTGGTAAAAAGAAACCTTCATGACTATTTTAATGTGCCATTCATTTATGAAAAAAATAGAATCTGTTCGTTTGAATAAAAATCAGCCCCTGGGACATAAAAGTGCCTGCAGTTGAAGAAACACTGAAACTGGCTAACAAGCCGTGGTTAACGGGAACCTTGTGTCTTCCCCCCTGTTCTCCAGTTTTTTCCACGTCCTCTCTGTCTGTCTCTTTCTGCCTTTCTCTCTCTCCTTCTCTCGGTCTGTTTTTGTTTTCCAAACAAGGTTCCCTTTGCAGGAAATTGTGTATTCTGTAAGCATTCAGGAAGGCAGAGAGCAGGTTTCCTGTTGGAGCCATGGTCACAAAAAAGAAAAAGAGGAGGGAGGAAGAGAGAAAGCGGGATGGGGGGGGGGCTGGTTGGGTGAAAGGGGTTCAGTAATGGTCCGAACGGGTGAAGAAAAAGCAGGCAGCTATGTCTCTCCCCTCCCCTTCGCAAAAAAAAGTTCTGACATTTCAAGCCTCCACTCAACACCAGAACGATGACCTCCTGAACAACGTGGAACGGATAGATAGATAGATAGACAGATAGATAGATAGACAGATAGATAGATAGATAGATAGATAGATAGATAGATAGATAGATAGATAGATAGATAGATAGATAGATAGATAGAAAGACGAGACTCTCACCTCAGGGTCTGTGCGAGGACATGAGGGAGGAGAGAGCCTGATGATGAAGTGACTTTGGGTGTGTACCGCGCTCCTGCATTCTTCACCCACACCAGCTCTTTGGTGGCTCGGTCAAGATGTGAGCGGATGATTTCTTTTGTTTAACGCCGTGGACGTCCTGGGGGTTTTCGTTTTGTACTTTTGACACATTTCCCCCTTCCCATCCCATGCGCTGTGGGGGCCAATGGTTGATTTGAAGGTGTATTTACTCTGATCTGGATTAGCTACTGAAGCCTGATGAAGAATAAGGCTGCCAAGCTGAAGTCCAAAAGGAAAGGAACTGAAAATGCATTCGGCTGTGACTTGACCGAACATCTGCAGAATTCAGGACGAGACGGTAAATTCCTCTTTTCCATACTCACTCCTCCTCTTGCCATTCATATAACGGCCGCCGAGCCTTTCAAAGCCCCAGCCGTCATAATAAATGTGCTTTATTACGAGCAGCAGCCTGGGCCTCTGCGTAAACATTAACTACGTGTAATAAACCAACACCCATTTCTCGCTGGGTGATGAGTCTGTGTTTCTGTGCTGTTGAAACGGAAGATACTTCATTCAGAGTCTAGATGCAAACTTTTGAGTGAAACTTGTTGCTCTAACTCTTAGGTGTTGTCTAATAAATCTCCACTTTGGGTGGGTTAATGGGTCTAAAATAAATCTGAATGGAATCTTAGTTTACGACTAAGTTGTGTAGTGCTTTGATTTGCCAAATACACATGCATAAAGTGAAAAATAAAGAGCAAAGGAAATGCTCAGAGGAAGAGGAAGGGAGAAAAGAGGAGGAGAAAAGGGGAGGACTAGATTTTAAAGATATACAGTTCACGTTAAATGCCGACATATCCTGTTTATGAAACATCATCAAAATCATAACTAAAAAGCAACAGTTCCTCTCAAAGTGAGTGCGTGTGTTATTGAGCATATCACAGTTAATGCAATATTTTGATATGCCGCCGTTGGACTTTCTTCATTTGTTTGTTCAAAGTGGTTTTGTCCCCACGTCTTTTGTTTTAGATCCTGTCTTCTCACATGTTTTGATCACTGCGACAGGCAGAATGACCATAAATGTGACCCTGCAGCACAAAAGCAGTGTTAAGTCGCTGGGGGATATTTGTAGCAATAGCCAACAATACATTGTATGGGTCACAATTATACATTTCTCTTTTATGTCAAAAATCATTAGGATATTAAGTAAAGATCATGTTCCATGAAGATATTTTGTAAATCTCCTACCGTAAATATATCAAAACTTAATGTTTGATTAGTAATATGCATTGCTAAGGACTTCATTTGAACAACTTTAAAGATGATTTTCTCAATATTTAGATTTTTTTGCACCCTCAGATTCCAGATTTTCAAATAGTTGTATCTCAGCCAAATATTGTCCTATCCTAACAAACCATACATCAATGGAAAGATTATTTATTCAGCTTTCAGATGATCCATCTCAATTATATTCTAGGTCCCATACATAAACATAACTACTGCAATGACTTCATTTGAACAACTTTAAAGATGATTTTCTCAATATTTAGATTTTTTTGCACCCTCAGATTCCAGATTTTCAAATAGTTGTATCTCAGCCAAATATTGTCCTATCCTAACAAACCATACATCAATGGAAAGCTTATTTTATTCAGCTTTCAGATGATGCATCTCAATTATATTCTATGTCCCATACATAAACATAACTACTGCAATGGCTGGTTTTGGGCTCCAAGGTCACAAATGCTCTCAAGATATTTATCCTGAAGAATCTGATTCATTTCCTGTGTTGAAGTAAGATTATATTCTATTACAATATCTCAATATTGTTTTTTTAACTAACAATTATTATTATACAATTCTTTATCATGACAAATAAGTCATCAGGTGAGATATTGATTTTCCTCCATTACTTAAACAACTAATGGAGTTTTTTCCCCAATGCAACAGGCTCCTTTGGTTTTCTCACTGGCAACTTGTATACATTATTTGAGCATAGCATAGATTTATACTTTCTCAGCATCATCCATTAACCCCATTGTGATATTATATAGTGTTTCCAAAACTTGAACTGTAAAGTCAGAATACATTTTGAATTAATTCGCCCTCTTGAAAGCCCTGCTTATTCCATTTTTTTTTTTTGCTAGTAAAGAAGCCATGAGTAGACATCAATAACAAACCAAAATGTCCCATATGAGGACTGGCATCCAAAACATATGCTAGTGTTTTCAATAAGATATCCATGTCAGATGTCAGCATCTCCTTACTAAACTAAAGCAGGATTTACCAATAACTGTAAAACACTGGAGCACATCTCTGGCTGCAGGTCATAAAGAAAGCTTTTCTCAGACGTCTTCCTCTCAGAGAACAATCATTCATTCATTCATCCGGTCTCCACTGCGTCTCAGGCAGAACTGCTGAATAGTAAATGATCTGGGTTTTCCCTAAATCCCCCATTTTTCTTTCTTTAATGCTTCTTTTTAGCTTTCTTTAATATTCTTTTTAAAAATGTCATGCTTTTGCTTAGGATGTGCTGTATTGTGTGTACTGTGTGTGAGGATTTTACTCCAAGCTGATCTCTCTGCAGTTATAGTGTATCGATAAAGAAATTCACTTTATGAAAGTTCTTTTATATGCAGATCAGCGATACATATTTAGGTGAACGCTTCCGTTTTTAGATACGTGTAGATTAAGTAAGACTCTGGATGGTTTATTGGTCCAGCTAATGTTTTGGTTACACTTTATTGTACAGTACATGTACTTCCACAAGAAAGTGCTGGGTAGTTGAAGTTAACTATGGGTTAAGGTTAGTTTAGGGGTAGGTTCAGGGTTAGTACCTAGCTATTACCCAGTTATTGTAATTGTTATGATAAGTACATAACATGCGGAGCAGGACTGTAAAATAAAGGTTTTTTTTCCCTACAGTTCATTACTTTAAATGATCACATCGTTTATAAGCCTACTTTCAGTTCTTTTGCAAATGGATTATGACTCGGTGAAGAGCCTGGTAATTTTTTGTTATTGAACAAATTATTGAGCCTACAGCTCTATTTATTTCTCCACATCTGCTTCTTCTGAAATCCAGTCTGACAAAAGGAGAGTATCCTGACCTGTTATAAGAACTAAACTTTGTTGACAGTCTGATAAAATGCTAAAATTAGGTATAAGCTGTGGCCTAGTGGTTAGCGCACAAAGAGGCCAACAAATAACTTCAAAATAAGAATATATACAATTAAACTGTGGCTCAGAATTACTGCTCCGTACTCTTCCCACAGACTCCCACACAAACTGAAAACCCCAATAAATCCAATAAAAAAATTTAATTTACCCCAAAAATGAAAATAATGAACTTTTAAATGTCCATACAGTGAAAGCCAATAGGGTCTAAAGTTTCAAGGTCCAAAAAGGACCCAAGTGTAATCCATACAGCTCCAGTGGATTCTGAATTGATCAAAAATGACTTTGTATGCTGAGCACGCCAAAATGTGTTTATTCACTTTAAAATCACATGATGATGCTTTGATGACATCAACCCTGGTTTTGGCACGTTGTGACATCATGACACGAGTACCAGTTTTGTGCAAATGGCATGTCCCGGTAAATTAAAGTGATCAACTTCAGGGTTAACAATGCTGTGAAATCCCTTGATAATTGTAGCTCATTGTGATGGTGTCTATTTAGATGTCTATTTTTATGATGATAAATCAATTTAAAGCTTGAAGATATCATGGCTGAAGGTATGGTAAGGAAGTGATGAAGCTGGGTGGGAACTTTCCCGAGGTCTTTTAGAATAAGAGGAAGTGTCATAAGTAATACCAGCTGCAAGGCCTGGGTGTGTCAGGTTTCCTCTGAAACAAACAAACCATTTTTAACTTCCTGCCCTGGCCCACCTTCTCCACAATAAGCGCCTGACAGGATGAAGGAAGGACGGTGTAATAGTACTGTAGTCTACATGAAACACTACAGTTGCGAAGAGAGACAACAGAAATGTACATTCGGATTATTTAAAAGGTTAATATACAAAGAACGCAGACTTGAGTAAATGTGGTTGTTATATATTTTGCAATGTTGCAATAGTTGTATGACTTACTAAATTGTGATAAAAATCACACAAAATCTAATTTTTGGCATTTGTAGGCCTTTCTCCTGGCTGCATAAAAATTGATGAGTGCTTTCTGACTGACTTCAAAATGTATTACCATTAGGGTAAAGCGTTTTGGTTTATATTGTCCATATTTTTCAGACGTTTTCTCACACCAAGCCTTGTCAGTGGTCAACTGCATGCCCCAATAATCTCAAATGCGTCTCAAACTGTGCTCAAAGTCTACATTCAACACTTAGAGATTTCACTATGAACTCCATCTGAGGTCTATACTTCACTTTTTTCGTTGCCCATCAATTTGCTTTATTTGATGAATCATCACAGGCTCCCTTTCACGTTATAATCCAGGGTTCCTTACGCATTTCTGCACATGCACACTCTTTAAAACCGAGGCTGTTTGTTGAGAGCTAAAATATTAAATGTGTTTATATTTAAGAATGAAATAGAAGGCACTGCATGTACGCTTGCTTAATTCGCTCAAGTGCATGATTTATTTAAGTCCTGCTCTTTTCATGCAATGAAAGCTTACAGTGACTAGGGGATGTAAAGCTCCCAAAAGGTCAAAAACAAACAAACAAACAAAATCCTAAAAGGTTCAAGTCTCCTGAAGCTAAATACACCTTTGTCTGAGGTGACCAAAATGTAAGCATTTATAAAAAACAAAAAAAAAGAGCGCTTACATATCATTCATGCTCCATATATTCAAACTTGGTTCTGGTCACTGTTTTAGGTACTGGCTATTTTTTATTTTATTAATTTTTTTTTGAAACATTGATATTTGAGAGTTGTGGAGAAGAGGTGATTTCTAGTGAAGTGCAGATTTTAGTCAGACAAAAGACAATATGCTACTAAATAATGTTCATGCTAATACTTTTATGGCTTTCTTTTTTCCACTGGATGCTTTCATTGTATGGGGAGAATTAGTGAGAACATTTCTCAAAATATTTTGTCCTCTGTTCCATGAAAGAAAAAAGTCATTAAGGCTTATGTGATGATGACTGAAGTTTCATTTTGGGTGAACTGTTCTTTTAATAAATGAAGCTTTATTGATATATGTGAATGACCATGCATTAATTTGTCCTGGGGTTTTTTTTTTGTCTAGTTCCTTACGTTCTGAAGACTTGCACAGAGTTCATAGAGAAACATGGGATTGTGGATGGAATCTACAGACTCTCAGGAATCACATCTAACATTCAAAAACTCAGGTAGGCCAATTATTTTGACTCACCGTGTCAAACATACAATTGTGTTGCATGATGGGAAATGTTTCCTATAAGACTTGAACTAGTCTAAACTCTTGCCTAAATCATTTGTACAGTCATCTCTTTGTAGTTCATGTGTGTGTGTGTGTGTGTGTGCGTGTGTGTGTGTGTGTGTGTGTGCGTGTGTGCGTGTGTGTGTGTGTGTGTGTGCGTGTGTGTATGTGTATCTGTGTGTGTATCTGTGTGTGTGTGTGTGTGTGTGTGTGTGTGTGTGTGTGTGCACATACAGACAGGAGTTTTGCTCTGAAGCCTGTCCTGACCTCACTAAAGAAGCGTATCTTCAGGATATCCACTGCGTGGGCTCTTTATGTAAACTGTACTTCAGAGAGCTCCCCAACCCTCTCCTCACTTACGAACTCTACAAGAAATTTACAGTAAGTTTGTCAGACATGTGACATTTATTTTAGGGATAGCATAGGCCACTTTTATTATTATTATTATTATTAATTGTTATATTTTTGTACTACAGTACAGTAGTACAGCACACGCTGTAAGTGGTCTGTTATATTGTTAAAGCTCTCAGAATTTCATCTTACATTTTGGCCATATAAATATCAGCGACTGCACCAAATTGTATATTTTTTGTTAAGTTTAGGCCTAAATAAAATAAAACTGAGGTATGTTTTTCTTCCTCAAGTATGAGCTCAAAATTCATATTCAATAAACTCTTCCATGAAAAATATATTTTTCTGATTATTATTGCATATTTCAGACTTTGCAGGATTTTAAAAAATGGTTTGTTCTCATATATATAATATTTTAGATAGTAAACATATGTAAGTGTTTCCTGTAGTTGTACAAATAATCAGTTTAATATTAGTTCCATTTGGACCTCTACAAACACCAACTTCCTTGGTTAAGATGATTATTAGTTTCCAGGAGATCCATAGTGATTCATTAGAAACACATTAAAAATGTACACATGAATCCAGGAATTAATCTTCCTCGATCTATATTTTTGTGCAAAGGATGCAGTGTCCGTTAAAGAGGAGCAGCAGCAACTCCTAAACATCAGGAGTGTCATAAAAGAACTTCCTGCTTCACACTTCAGGTACAGCTGGCATCAGGGCCGTTTCTAGCCAATTTGACGCCCTAGGCGTAATCTCTATTGCCCCCCAAATTATATATATATATATATATAATTCTTCTCAGACACCAGTTGCTTGTCACATTCAAATTGGTTGTCATAGTAACGACACTAATTTGTGGAGATTCAGTGCATTGAGTTCCAAACATTTTGCACAATTGAGTATCTGTAATACTACTAGATAGATGCTGCATAGCCCTATGTAACAATCCCTAGTGGCTAAGACATTGCACATAATTTACACATAAATCACACATAAATTTATTTTATTACATTTTGATTTGGATACTATATACTATACTACTACATATTGTTTCGATATTATCAAATTTCTTACATTCACGCTATTATTCTTCTTCTTTGTTTGATGATCTGTCGAATGAGATATTTTCTTTAAAGGCATTAATGCTACATAATATTATCACTCACAAAAACTATTGATTCATTACATTCATTGCATTTTCTAAGTGCTCTCTTTTCGTTTTGGCGTAGCTCCAGGGAGGTAGAAGTGCCCTCCTGCAATGGTGATATAGCATTTCTGGAGGTGCGGGTCCAGCAGTCAGTCGTGGAGTTCATTCTCAACCACACTGAGCAAATCTTCAACCTGGATCTTCAGCCATGCAAGTCCAGAGAAGGTATAGCTCGCATTCAGCAATGCAGTCACACAGACAATGCACTGTATCTCTGAATGAACGGAGCGGTTGGTGAAGATGCCAGATGCTGTTAGTATAGCCATAAAAAAACTTCATTGAAAAGTGCAGTAGTAGTAAGAAGAGATTTTATTTTAGATGTACACCACCTGGGCATATTCTGTAACCATGTTGTACAACTCAAAACAGGATATAGAGTAATTGGAAATTGCAGCTCATTGAGGGGAATTAGCACACAGTTGGGTAGAGTGTAGCTTAGGCTCATTTGAAAGCCATCCAGTCTTTCACAGCTTGTGATGATTTGATCAGCGCACATGTGTTTGGTTTAGCACAGCCTCTTAAAGCTCCTGCAATAGGCCCTGCTTTTGCACTCGTCTTCCTATTTAGAAACCTGCCTATGAGTGTGGTGACAAGAAATAAAGTATAGGTGCATCCCATTTCATGCACTTATGCACTATTCTTTGCCGTTTTGTAGTGTGTAAATAGTGCGAGTAGTGTGTTCACACTGAAAATTCCAAATAAATATCTAATTATAAATATATTTACACTTTTGGTGTAAAAGGACCTTTACAGTTGCCAAAAATATAACTTTTGGTGTTTTTGTTATTAAAAAACAAATAAGCAAGCTCAGCCCAGGTGACAAAAAGTAACGCAGAAGCAACGTAATGCATTACTTTCCGTAAAGAGCAACTAAGTAACGCAATTAGTTACTTTTATTATTGGGTAACGCAATATTGTAATGCATTAAAGTAACTTTCCCCAACGCTGGCAAATCTTCAACCTGGATCTTCAGCCATGCAAGTCCAGAGAAGGTATAGCTCGCATTCAGCAATGCAGTCACACAGACAATGCACTGTATCTCTGAATGAACGGAGCGGTTGGTGAAGATGCCAGATGCTGTTAGTATAGCCATAAAAAAACTTCATTGAAAAGTGCAGTAGTAGTAAGAAGAGATTTTATTTTAGATGTACACCACCTGGGCATATTCTGTAACCATGTTGTACAACTCAAAACAGGATATAGAGTAATTGGAAATTGCAGCTCATTAAGGGGAATTAGCACACAGTTGGGTAGAGTGTAGCTTAGGCTCATTTGAAAGCCATCCAGTCTTTCACAGCTTGTGATGATTTGATCAGCGCACATGTGTTTGGTTTAGCACAGCCTCTTAAAGCTCCTGCAATAGGCCCTGCATTTGCACTCGTCTTCCTATTTAGAAACCTGCCTATGAGTGTGGTGACAAGAAATAAAGTATAGGTGCATCCCATTTCATGCACTTATGCACTATTCTTAGCCGTTTTGTAGTGTGTAAATAGTGCGAGTAGTGTGTTCACACTGAAAATTCCAAATAAATATCTAATTATAAATATATTTACACTTTTGGTGTAAAAGGACCTTTACAGTTGCCAAAAATATAACTTTTGGGGTTTTTGTTATGACAAAAAGTAACGCAGAAGCAACGTAATGCATTACTTTCCATAAAGAGCAACTAAGTAACGCAATTAGTTACTTTTTTATTGGGTAATGCAATATTGTAATGCATTAAAGTAACTTTCCCCAACGCTAGATCACCTCCATGCCACGCCGAATTGAGGCAGTAATTAAAGCAAAAGGAGCCCCTACCAAGTATTGAGTACATGTACAGTAAATGAACATACTTTCCAGAAGGCCAACAATTCATTAAAACATTTTTTATTGGTCTTATGAAGTATTCTAATTTGTTGAGATTGTGAATTGGTGAGTTTTTGTTAAATGTAAGCCAAAATCATCACAATTAAAAGAACCAAAGACTTAAACTACTTCAGTCTGTGTGCATTGAATTTATTTAATACACGAGTTTCACAATTTGAGTTGAATTACTGAAATAAATGAACTTTTCCACAACATTCTAATTTATTGAGATGCACCTGTAGATACTGCAGCATGAAAACAGGGTTATTATCATTAACTAAAACTATTTAAAACAGTTTTGCTAATTGAAATAAAATATAAATATTTGCAAATTAGAACTGAAATAAGTTCAAGCACTAAAATTTCTAACTGTAAATTGGGACATTTTTGTGAGAACAAGAATAAAATCAAGAATCTGTGATTTGTTAATTCTCTTTTACCTTTATTTAACTGACAAGCCTACAAAGAAAAGATTAAAAAAAAACTTTGGTCAGAGGCAAAATAAAAGTGAAAAGATTATGGAATATCCAAGTTAAACTGTTTTGAAACATCCAACAATAAGCAGCTGCATTGGTAATAGGTGAGGGGATCATGATTGGGTAAAAATAACAAGCATCCACCAAAATAGATGGGTCATGGCTTACAACTTACAATGAGAGAATTGTCAAACCATTAAAAAAATAATATTTCTCAATGCAAGATTGCAAAGAATGGAGGTTTTTCGCCATCTACCGTACCGTAGGGAATCTGGCGAAATCTCAGTCTGTGTAGGTGTTAAATATAGCCATGTGGGCTCTGAAGAAGTTCAGAATACAATTGTCACTAAACACAGTCCATCGCTGGATCAAGAAAAGCAACTTGAATCTCTGTTAGGGAAGGAGAAAGCTATACATCAGCTCTATGGATGCCGCGGGGTTCTCTGGGCCAGAGCTCATCTCAGATAATTAGAAATACAGTGGAGAAGTAAGCTGTGCTCAGATCAGTCCACATTTCAACTTGTTTCTGGGGAAAACAGACATTGAATTCTACAAAGGGACCATCCAGACTTCTATCAGGTGCACAAGCTAACATCTGTCATGAAGTAGGTTTCATCAGTGCACATGGGATGGGTGACCTGCAAATGTGTGAAGGCACCACTGAGGCTGAGGCATATACTGGGACTGTACAGAGACATATACTGACATCAGAATGACATTTTTTCCTGGGAAGTCCATGGTTATATGAGCGAGACAATGCTAGGTTTCATTCTGCATGTGCTACAGCCTGCAGTCCAGATCTGTCTCCTATTGAAAATGCATGGTGCATCATGAAGAGGAGAAATACACAATGATGACCACTTACTGTTGAGCAGCTGAAGTCTTGTGTCAAGCAAGACTGGGCAACATTTCCACTTGCAAAACTGTAGCAATTAGTCTTCTCGTTTAAAAATGATTAAAAACAGTCATTAAAGAAAAGTTGATGTGACACAGTTGTAAACATGCCGCTGACCCAACTCTTTTGGAGTGTGTTGCAGCCGTCAAAATCAAAATTTGTTTAAGTTTGCAAAATACAATTCAGTTGGTCAGTGAAAACATTGGAGATCTTTGTCAATTAAATAGAGGTTAAAGAAAATTTGTATTGCATTTGACAAAATGTTCCAACTTCTCTGGAAATGGGGTTTATAAACTGAACCTAAATAGTAAAAAAAAAACATTAAAATGACAAACACACAAAACAAAGTTACTAAATCTAACTAAATTATACATATTTTTTAAATCAAAATGTTAACAAAAAGTATATTAAAGTATATAAATAATACTAAAATTACACTAAATGAAAATACTTTTTAAGTATTGTGTTCAGCCATTACTTTTTCCATCATTTATATATACTGATAGAACAGCTCCTCAACACTTTCCTGCAAAGATTAGCTCTGACCTGGATTAAACACACCTACCTGCAACTTTGTAGCAATCCTGAAGACCTTGAGTAGCTTGTTCAGGTGTGTTTGGTTAGGGTTGGAGCGTCCAGAGGTTCAGAGTTGAGGACCCCTGTGATAGAACAAGGCTTTGAGCTCTTTTAGTGATGCAAAGTATGTTATCCTCAAGACATGCTACATGGAACTGGTTTTCATGGTTTTGTAGGCCCCAGCATGGCGTGTGGGGAGAAGTACGCCACCTTGCCTGCCAGCACGCAGTCTGGCCCCATGAAGCTCATGAGTCTGGAAGAGGCGCAGGCTCGCTCTCTCAGTCCCAACCATCCAGCGATGAGAGAGAGACAAAGAGAGAACAGCCTTCCAGATACCAGCACTGCTGCAATGTACCACACAGTAATAGATCTGTCTGACAGCAGGTTTGATATATTTACGCAAGCCTACACACACTCCCTATAGCATGTGTATGTCAGGTTTTAACATGCACAATACTGAAACTGTACAGCATGCACATAAACTGTAAAGCTTGACCTAGAGAGCAACATTTCATTTGAAGTCTTCTCATAACACAGGAGCAAATTCTCAGGAAAATCTAAGAAGTGGAAGTCCATCTTCAGTCTTGGGCGATCTGTCATCGACTCTAAAGGGAAGCTGAGTCGCAATGGGAGTGTGTTTATGAGAGCCCCAAATCCCTCCGGTAAGAAAGAGACCGAGAGCGAGAGAAGCTTTCTAGTGTCTAGAATCTAAAGTTCCCAAAAAGGGAACACACAAAAGAGGAGGTGCAGCCAGAAATCAAAATGCTACTTTATGATATTTCGGGGAGCAGACATCAGAGCAGTAATACAAGCACGATGTTGCTCTCTGCATCTGATGAGAGCCCTATAGATGGCCAAAGCATCATGAAGTGTCATTTAATAAAATGCATTTTCATATTGGTCTAAATGGTTTCTGCAAAAGCAAATAACACTCCCCATAGAAGAAAAAAATATTTGTTTTTTGCTTGACCCTAGAGTCAGAAAATGTTATACATATTTTAAAAACATGTCACCTTAATAATGGTGAATTACATTAAAGGCCCAGAGATTATTATATTGACCTACATGAAGTAACATTTTGGCTTATGTCTGAAGAGAATATATTAATTAAATAAATAAGGTGTTTATAATAATCTTTTTACTTTGTATGAATGTTTTTGTCTTTGGGAAAATAAATATATTTTGTTATTATTAAATCAAAATTTTAAGTTTGAGCCAAAACAATAATTACAATTTGAAAAAAACTAATGTATCTTACTGTAATACATTACTGTATTTTTCTTTTAATTTGGTCCAAATGATCTATTTTTATCAGTGCAGAGTAAAGAAGAAGAACAAATAGTATGGCGAGATTTATGTTTTATGTTTCTTTCCTCTCTTGAACAGAAAAACCTGTTATAAGGCCATCCAAAAGCATGGACTCTCTCTGTTCCTTTCAGGCAGCAGGTGGGGCTAGATCTCCATATATACTTACTTTACTAAGCTGTCCTTTTGCAGTTCTCCAAACAGATTTAAAACAATTTTGATGTATATAATAAATGCATATATGTATATAAAGATACATTATATATTAAAAATAACAACTTCATTCACATAAAAGAAAAAGCAGCTAATTAAGATATCAGCCCGACACACGGCATACGGGCAAACATTGATAGTATTACAGAAAAGGTTCATGACAGGAGACTTGGTTTTATCTGATTGTTAGATTAGTTTCTGCAGTACTGCAATAATAGAAAAAAATATTATTTAATCAAATGTTTTCAAGTGAATGTATCAACTCAAGTTCATGGAAAGTGCAGTTTATCACGTTAATTAATGGCATGCTTTGTTTTACAAACAAAGTTTAATGCTTAATATTATTAATTCTAAAAAACGTTCTTAATTTTTATCTTTGGGTAAAGTGTGAAAAAATGTTGGGGCCACTATACATAGGTTAGGTGTCACCACCAGTTTTCTCTTTTTCACTCCCATTCAGATGAGCACAAAGCACCAACAGAAGGAAGCAATGGTATCTTTATCCCAAGTCTAAAATCCCGAACCCTGGGCTCGGGTATCGACTACAATCCAAACAAGAAGGATCCAAAATGGCACTCAGATCCTCATACTGCTTCGGGAGGATGTGTGAATGAGAAAAGAGAAAGAGCATCGGATGCCTCCTCTGCATCTCCATCTTTATCCCCACTGCAGAAAACTCTTCCAGAACAGCTGAAGGTTTTCAAAGGTGATGACCGCAGCGGCTGCCAGCCCACATCTCCCAAAAACCGTCGGATGCTGTATTCTGGATCTGCCAGTAGTGGATCGTCTAGACCATCTTTTCCAGGCAGCCTGTTTCCGCTGGAGTCGTCGCCGCGGCAACAACGGAAGGCCCTCAACATTTCGGAACCCTTCGCGGTGTCTGTACCTTTGCGTGTGTCTGCAGTTATTAACTCTAACAGCACCCCCTGCAGGGCACCGGGGAAAGAGAGGGACAGGGGTCTGGGGGGACTCTTTAAGCCCAGTAAGGAGGCTGGACCTCTGGAAGCCCGTCGCAGCGAAAGTATTGGCACTGCTGGATTGAGTGTCCCCAGCAGAAGCAGCAGTGGGAACTTCACGTTCACAGACTGGGAGACTGGACTAGCAGGTCACTCCAGCAGCACTGGGTTCAGAGAGCACCTGCTCAGTGACAGCAGCGGAGGCAGCGGATGCAGTATCTATAGCAACAGCAGCCCTTTCCCCGTGGAAAACGAGGCTCAGACTGGGGAAAGAGATATTACAGATGCGCTCACTCTGGGGACAACAAAGAGTATGACGATTGGTCTGTGTGTGTGTGTGTGTGTGTGTGTGTGTGTGTGTGTGTGTGTGTGTGTGTGTGTGTGTGTGTGTGTGTGTGTGTGTGAGAGAGTGTGTGCGCATTTTTGTGATTTATGAGGACACAAATTTGTATAATAACATGGGCATGACATAGGTATTACAATGAGAAGGTGCTTTATGAGGACATTTTGAGTGTCCCCATATTTCAAAAGGTTTATAAATAATTCAGAATTCGTTTTTTTGAAAATCTAAAAATGCAGAAAGTTTCCTTCAAGGGGTTGGGTTAGGTGTAGGGCGATAGAAAATACGGTTTGTACAAACGGTGTGTGTGTGTGTGTGTGTGTGTGTGAGTGTGTGTGTGTGAGTGTGTGTGTGTGTGTGTTTGAGCTGGGACTGTCAGATATCTCAGTAATGGCAGATGGGGGAAGTGTTCGGGAATCACATTATTTGTGCAATTCTGTCTGGTGATGCTAGTGCCACAGAAATTATACACTGCACCTTTAAATCTGCTACCCTAACTGATAACATGATGCTGATTTCTCCGAATTTTCTCAGGCAAGGACGCAGAAGTGCGAGACCTGATAGCCAATGTGGAGAATTCTGAACCTCAGGCGTCATCTGAGACTAAAGAAATAGTGAAAGAACTGGAAACTACATCAACACAACAAGAAATGGCAAAATTGGACAAACTGGTATGATTTGAATTGCTAAAACACATGGAATTGTACGCCTGCATTTTTAATAGGATTGACATACTACAAGCACAATGTCTCTCAACCAGGGGGCCGTGGTATGACTTAAAATGTAATATATTAAAGTATATACACACTGGAGGGCCTTCGAGTCAAAAAAGTTGAGAACCACTGTACTAGTACTAAATCCCAAGATGAAATAGTGATATATATTTCAAGTCCATTAACTCCTAATTGCAATTAAGCCCAAATGTATAAACCTATTTAAGCTACTGTCTTAAAAAGACATAATTTTGACCTCTGAAATATCATTGGAACAAATGTCTGTATAACCAGCCCTCACTTTTCTCTCTTTTTTTGTGTTCCTTCGTCGTGTTTCACAGGAAGTAATCAAAAAGGTGCCATCGTCTGGCATGCATCAGAAAGTTTCAGTCACCGAGGCTAAAACAAGCATGCCAGGTGAACAGGTGAAGCCCCGCTTCACCAATATGACTGGAAACGAGGACACTTGCAAGCTAAGTGCACAGAGAAGAAGTAGTTTGCCTACAAACACTGTGATGTCAAAGGGACTCTTTATAGACCTTACCAAAAATGTGACGTTTGATCATTCTGCTGCTACTACGTTTAATTCTGTCACGAAGCATTTCCCCGAAAGATTGTTGTCATGTGATGGTGGCTGGAATTACCTGGATAATGAAGCTGACAGGACAGACCACAAGAGCCTAGAGTCGCAAACCATAATAACAACCAGTCTAGAGCTTTCCCCATTTCTCCACCTAAAGGAAACAGATATCCTCCAAGATGCAGAGCCATGCAGCGAAGAGGAACCAAGAACAGAGGCTGTTAGGAAAGACAACACTCCCAAAAGTGACTTGCCGGGTAAATCGGACGTTCACACATCTCTTCACTCTGACACGAAAGAGCCATTGATAACAAAGGATATTTGTAAAGATGAAAATAAGGAGGTTAGTGGTGAACCAAAGAAACTCGATTTAGCAGAAAGAATCAAGGGAAGTTTGGAAAGACTCTCGACTTGTCTGAATGAACAACAGCGCACACTGGAAAGTTGTTGTCGAGATGCTGTAGACACACGGGGGAGTAATTTGGATCAGGTTGAACCATGGGAAGACTGGTGTTCTGCCAAGCAGTGGGTAACCAGCCCTCTGCACTCACCAAAACCTATGCCATGTCAAGCAACTCACAGCCAAGTTCTTGAAAAACCAAAAGTGGACGACTTGCCTAAAGAACCAGCTGTGCTTGATGACATTACACCATCTCAAACAGAGGCTGCTGTGACAGCTGCCTGTGAACTCCGAAACATTGACTTCCCGACAGGAAACAGAAATGCAGACACAAATGTAACTTGTTTTTCACCGATAACAGAGCATTGCGAGAGTGATAACCTCAAGTGGATGGGAGACAAAGACGACAGCAAACTTGAGATTCCACAGGTTAAGATACTGAAGGCATTCACCGATCCAGATGAGACGGCTGCACTGCAAAACGTGAGCAAAGCAAAACAGAAACGCTCATCTCAGAGATTTCATCGACAGACATCCCATGAGTCTGGCGTCGTGGAGAGGAGTCGTGAAGACATTCAACCCAAACTCAGGCCATGCTCCCTAAACCTGGATTTAGGACACCAAGGTGTCAGAGACTTTTCAAACAGTCACTATCTGAAAAGTGTACAACATTCAGTTGCACAGGAATGCACGACGCTTGAAGCCATGCACGGTAGCTCGTCTCTAGAGTTGGAGCTGTTCCTGAGTGGCTCTAAGGCACCTGTGCGACGCAACTCGGCACCAGTCAGCGTGTCATCAGTTCGCACTGCATTCATGATCAAAACTTGCAAAGCTAAAGCTGTTCCTGTTATTCCGCCAAAAATTCAGTACAGCCACATACCTCACGCTCTACCTGAGGGGAGCACCGATCAAGTCAATCAAAGTGCACCTGAAAAGAAACCTGCTAAGAGCAAGTTGGGAAAGGAGGAACTGCCAAGCAGTGAACCACCATCAGCGATTCCCATGAACAACGCCACATGCAATTACAAACCGACCTCCGTTCCAGATCTCCCAGTGTTGAGAAGGAAGCGATCTGCAAATGGAGACACCTTTATGGATCGCCCCAGACCTGAGCGCTCATCGCTTCTTCAGAGATCATCCTTCAGAAATCGTCCAAGACCTCAAAGTCTCATCCTGTTCAGCCCTCCGTTTCCAATCATGGACTACCCTCCGGTAGGGGATGACGGAAAACTGCTCCTATCTCCTATTAAAGCTGAAGCATCACCATTTGACGTCTATGCAAATGAACTAGCAGAAAACCTTAAAACTGCTGAAGGGGTAACCTTGCGTAATAAAATGACTTTGCCAAAGAGTGGACAAAGGCTTGAGACCTCAACCAGCTGCTTTTACCAGCCACAAAGGAGGTCGATGATAATTGACAATAGAAGTAACAGGCAAATTGAATAAGACAGCTATTATTGGCCATCACGCAATAACTAGTGAACTTCTTGCATATTAAATGTGACCCTGGAGCACAAAACCAGTCATAAGGTTCAATTTTTCGAAATTGAGATTTATGCATCATCTGAAAGATGAATAAATAGCTTTCCATTGATGTATGATTTGTTATGATAGGACAATATTTGGTCGAGAAAATCTGGAATCTGAGGGTGCAAAAAAATCGAAATATTGAGAAAATCATCTTTAAAGTTGTTCAAATGAAGTTCTTAGCAATGCATATTACTAATCAAAAATTAAGTTTTGATATATTTATGACAGGACATTTACTAAATATCTTCATGGAACATGATCTTTACTTAATATCCTAATGATTTTTGGCATAAAAGAGAAATGTATAATTTTGACCCATACAATGTATTTTTGGCTATTGCTACAAATATCCCCCAGCGACTTAAGACTCCAGGGTCACAAATGTGACCGAGTGTCCGTATACTTTATAGAAATCTAGGTGGCTTTAATCCTGATAATACACAATTGTAAGTATCAAGCTTTGTGTAAAATGCTGCTGCTAAGGATTTATATCAGAGATTTTTTCTGTCTTTGCAAGGAAAACTGAAACATGCCTTAGAATAAAGCTGCGAAACTCAGCAGGCTCCTACTGTCTGTGTAAATACAGACTACACAAGCACGTCTTCATTCCCTTGATGTGGAGCTCGAGGTCTTGGTGTCTGTTGTTACTTTATCGCGATTGGAATATTGTGTTTACAATTGGAGGCATTTATACATTATCTACAAATCTGCATGATAAAATTGGGTGCATGCCAGCCAAAAAGAAAAGAAAACTATTAAAGCAGTTCCAAAAATGACAAAAGTCAAACATTTATTTATTCCATATTGTCTTGTCTTTGTCATACAAATCTGTACTTCCAAGTCCAAAGAGAGTAAAAATCAATTTGAACAAACGTTTAGAGCAAAAGTCCAGTGCTAGAAGACAGTTTAAAGGTCAATGTTCTTGAATAACTCAAACGAATTGTTTCGAGCTGTACGTTCTTCTTTAGTAGAAACTGTTTTAATATTTTCAAATCTCCTGATTACTTGGTTAACAGAAATGTATGAAAACATGGTTATGCTGAGGTCTCAAACGTAAGTATATAAAAAAAAGTCCATGTTTTATATAAACCGTAAAGCAGAGAAGTTTTGACAATGCATTCTGAAGCATGTTAGAGACAAGGATGAAAGATCACGATCGTTAAGATGACAGTTATTGTAATCAAAGAACACTAACCTTGTAAGATGCTCTTTTTGTATTCAGTCAAATTGGATTTATTGTATGTATTCTATTCTAAACAACATAATAAAAGTATTTCACGTGTAATGTGTACACTGTGACATGAGCATTTCGATTGACAAATTAAGTTATTTCAGTGTAGAGTTATTTAGTTATATATAGCGCTATATTTCTGTTTGCATAATTTTCTATAATTCTGGTAAGATATGAATAAAGTAGTTCCTATATATATATACATATATATGGGGTACGTTATGACACTTACAGTTGTCTTGCAGTCAAATAAAAATAGAAGCAATCATTTATAATATAGGGCCACAGAAATGTGACCCTACATCAGATATGCGCATGATATGCATATGATATGATAAGCGTAAGTTGAGTCATTTGGGGAATATAGAACCATTTACATTTGAAATAAAACAATGGGCATACTGTATATGAGAACAAGAATCGCATTCTAAAGCCTTGTGTTGCAGAACAATATTCACATTTTCATAAACCAGCCAGGAAATGCTTTAATATTCCTAATTTCAACATTCAATACTTCAATTTTCAACATTTTAATAGTACTTGGTGTAGTTATACTATTTCCTGTGGTTGGAGACAATGCTCAACAATTACAAGATAAGCCACTGACACACTTTTACCCCAAAGCTAAAAGAAAAAGAAATGCATATACCTTGAATACATTCAGTGTCACACTGAATAAGTGACTGGCAACTGTTTCAATGTAAAGCTACAATTCTTAAAAAAAAAAAAGGGAAAAAAATTAATATTCATGCCTTTTTTAGGTTTAAACCATGCATTTACCAACATGTATGATTATATTTTTAGACCTTATAATTATCTGTAATATTTTACTTGGTCTAACAAATTCTATTCACATCTTTCAATCACAGTCTTCTTTATTCATGTGACGGTCAAAAACTTGGCTTTAATCTACACATCTATAATAAACACATCTTTAATCTACTCTCCTTTACTCATTACATACAAATGGCAGTTAAAAACACACAATAAATGCACACAGACTATGTAACTGTGCAAATATTTTGAACTTATTTTTAATTGCAAAATGAAATGACTGCATGTGATGGACCGGTCTTGAAACACCAGATGTTGCTCTAGACTAAATGTACAGTAGATTGCTAGAAATACACCGTATATGAAGAGCCTAATATATACACAAAGACTTCCTTTACTTATGCACCCAAAAGCCACCATGGAAATTCGAGTACAGAGCAAAAGCCAGCTACTTTTGTCCGGCTAGCATTTGATTTATTTATTGATTTTGGAGAATACTTGCATAATGTATAAGCTAGAAGTAGCTTATAAACACAGTTAATTCGTAAAACAATAACAATCTAAGAATTATGAGTGCAAATCCATCTATTCTGTGTCTCTGAAGTTAGTAATTCCTCTTATGTTAAATACTGTTTGTCTTCACATTAACTAGCCACTTGAGTGTGTTCATTGAGATATTTATGTCAAAGACACTCACGAACTACATTATTAAGATTTCAGAGCTGTTTGACTGAGAATGAATGCAAATAGTGTCTTCCAAAAACTGTGGTAAAACACGATACATTTGGAGATGTTAAAAATAAATAAATAAGACAGTTGCTTGGAGACAACAATGCAGAGTCACGGAATGACCTGCAGCAACCAATACACCTCATTTAAAGAAATAGAAGCAGAAACTTGTATTCAATTTGTTGCAAAGCCCTTGTTGCTTTAGAATTCGTTATGATTTCACAAAAGTGTTGCTTGACTCATCACGGATTTTGATCTTCATTTGTACCTGCAAAAGTTTTTGTAGAGTCAGTTGTGATTAGAATGGTTTACAACTATTCCACAAAAAAAATAGTAATCATGTTTATAGGGCCAAGTTAAATGACGGGGACTACAGTATGCAATATATTTAACAAGATCAGCTCGTATCCTTCTTAAATGTACTGCCATCAAGAAATATCCCAGAGAAACGTATGATGTTTGTCTGAAACAAATCTATATAGATCTATATAACACACTTGATAGATGATATGAAAAGTAAAAACAAATACCTGTTCTAACATGAACTGAAGTGGATCACCTGGTCTATCAAAAACCAGTTTCTCTGTGATGTCCTGAAATAGCACAAATGAGAAAAGCACAATGAACAGTCTTGTCCTGGATGTCTCAAGCAACACAGTGTGTCATATCTGCTGCTAAAATGACATTGGTAGTCAGTCAGAGCTCTATTTTGTTGTTTTCGTAATGCTCCTAAAACAATATGCAGCTCTTTATTAAATAAAGCAGAATACTGCGATATTAACACGCTGCGCTTTCTCTGTTTTGGGGAACTGTTTCTCTGTTTTAGTGCTCTGAATTGTCCTTCGCCATTTTGTGCAAAGCAATTCATCACTGTCTACCATTTTCTTCGTACGAATAGATACCAGTGGCTGCAGCTGTGTTCTTTCTCACCTGAAAGATCTGAAGAATATTGTGAGTCTCCATATAGTTAATAGCGCGCGCGTAAGGCTCCGTGAACACCGAGGAAGGGCGCGAGGTCTCCGCACTCTCGGTGATGAGCAGTTTTTCTGATAAACCAGAATCTGCCATCGCACTAAGTTTATGTTGCTGTAGTAGGCTACTAAAACCCACACGTGCAAAAAGTAAGTTGCGAAGTGTACTTCTGCGAAGCATCGTAGATTTAAGCGTTCGCTCTTTAAGAAAGGCGCATTACCGCCGTTTAGCCCGTTTTGTGTGCATGCAGAAATGGGACTCGCATGCATCGAGAGCAGGACTGTTTGAAATGAAATGTCACACTGTAACCCCTAGCAACTCTACACAAAGGGCTCGGATGATGATGAAGAATCGCGAGGGGCCTCGACAGCCAGGGGTTGCTGAAAATGCATGCCAATTTTACGAGCTATTTTCGGGGGAGAAAAAAAGAACACCTCAGAAGACCTCGGGCTAACGTTTGCAATGCGCCTGACAAAGGGAAGGAGGGGCCTACGCGCCGTTTCTAGGTTGCAAGTCGTCCTCAGCTGACACCCCGGCCTACAATGAGTGCATTCTATGTAGGGCAGACGGTGTGCGTGTCCCCCGGTGAACCTCTCGGTAAAACGCTGCTGTTCGTGTCTGTAACCGAAAGGAGGAGCTCAGCGTCAAGAAAAGCGTGCAACCCAACCGGAAACCTCATTTCTGAGGAATGATGTGAATGAACGGAGGAGAGGGATTGTTACATGTGACGAAATATTTACGCGAGCCAAGCCTTATTTAGCAAAACAATAAACAGAATGCGTAGGCTAGAAATGGTTTGCTGTTTGTAAATATGTCTCGTTGGACTTTTGACATCACGAAATCTTAGTGGGACGCATTAAAAGGATCATTATATCGCTGCCGATATTCAAACACAATATTCAAGATGTTAATAACTGTTCACTGCTGTCATAGCACTAAGATCAATCAATCGTGTGTGTATATATATATATTTGTATGTATGCATGTATTTATAAACACACATTTCAACAAGAACAGCGCTTGAAAAAAAATCACTTGGGCTCAAAGGGAAGGTTGATTATTCCTCGTCTAGACTACAGACGGCCGTGCGCGCGCGCACACACACACACACACACATACACACACACTCACACACACACAGACACACACACACACACACCTGTCATTGTCTAGACTGGGGGGAGTCGGGGAGGGGGTGCTCGGTGTGGCTGGCGACTCGTGAGCCACTATTGCATTATTTTGTGTCAGTCACAACGGCTCCGTGAACGTATTGGTGAACAAAAAAGTCCTGTGTCACTTTTCACGATCTGATTGGCCGGCAGTCCCGTCAGCAACTCTCCTTACGTTTCCTTGAGGTCAGCTGGGGACGTTAAAAAATAAATAAATGAGAAAATAGAAATGCGTAGAAAGTAAAAGGCACGGTCTAGCTTGTTGGTCATCGGACTGACGGACACCGTCATCATCCAATGTGGGAGCAGATCTAATTGGGAGAACTGTATTGACATCGCCCCGAACCAATCTAAAGCAGGCTATCTATAAATGATCACCATGCAGGATTCTCGGATGGCTGGCCTTTGATCGAGGAAGGGACATAGATTTCAGGGAGTTGAATCATGCGCGCATGTAACACCTATAATAACATTCATGTCGAGGTAGCTAATGCGTGCATTCGTTCATGCTCAAGAAGCAACGCGTAAAAGCCGAAAGTCCTCGAAAGGGGACCGCGACAAGCGCATCGAAATACGGTGCACCGAGAATTAAGAAACTGAGGATGCACAGAGCCCATGCTGGTTCAAACACAACAATTGCGACGAGCCAAAACAGTTTCACTTTCAGAGCCACAATGGAGCCAGTTTCAGCGCTCCTCGCCGCGCGGAAGGGAGGGCGTGCGGCTCGCCGATTGGGGTAAAGTCATTTTGAACGATTTATATCACAACCTACGTGCTTCACGAGAGTCCATTCTGTTCCAATCGCCAGCAGAAAGGCGTGGCTGCCCAAAATCTTCGACGAATGGTGAAAAAATGGGAGGGCACGAGTGAGCTGCGTGATGTCCTCTCCGAAGGTAGGCTGCAGCGTGTGTTTATTGATGAGATGAAAGAAGATGGAAGTGAGAAATGAAACAAAGTAAGGGACAATATTAATAAACTCAGTCCTTGCCTGGGGAAAACCGGGGAAGCTGTGAAGCGCTGTAGCCACTGGAGAAGAAAGACCCTTAAAGCAGCAGGTAAGAACCAGGGAGAGAGAGGGTACTTACATTATTTATGTTAGGCTATTTATAAGAGCAATAGCAGTCATCCCCGTGCTACGAGCTGGGGGAAAAAACTTACAATACTAATAACTCAAGCGCAAGACTTTAGTCTTTGTCCATCTATAAGCTATAGATAAGGCGGCTTTGAAGAAGATACGGAAAACTTGTGAAATGACATTTAGTTGGTACAGTTCTCTCAGTCAGAACAGCCAACGTTTGTCTGAAATTAAACCATAAAGACTCGTGCTAGGCTGAAGTGACGTCTCAGGGAAAATGCCCATGTAATTCCCTGCTTGAGCACTCTTTTTCTAGAAAGTAGCCGAACAGTTGTCAGGCTACGAGGACTTTGTCTGTAGTTTTTGCAAGTTGTATTATTTCACGGGGTATTTTAATCATTAGCGAAACACTCAACGCAACACTGAACCGTGACACGAAAGGCACAATACGAGCCAGCGGAGCCGCTAGGGACTTCCGTACGCACGAGCTAAATATCAGCGCTCTAACCGTGTGTTAAGTGTCAAGTATCACCGATTAAAGGCCGTCGGCGCTACAGTAACAAATGTTCTGATGACATGAAGGTTTCAGCCGCCTAGTGTCTTCCGGGCCATTGCTAATATTTGATCGAGCACGGTAGATTTGCGCGCTAGCCTCTGCGCTCGGGATGTTGCGTATGTCGCTGTTTTGCGCGGACACATTCTGAGCGAAGCTGTGGAGTTTTGTAGCAGGGAGTGTGTCTGGCGCTTCACCCTCTCCGTTATTTGTCATCATTAAATGGGGATACGCAGCAATCTTAGCCCTCGCTCCAAGTACGCGGAGAAGCCGAAATGCAGTTTTAGTTACAAAAAGATAAATGGCCATCTGTTCCGTATACTAATGCCTGTACTTATGAATGACCTCATTTTGACTCCGTGTTGTGAAGTGCCAGCTTGTTGCCTGTAACGCACGCGTTACAAGCGAACAATAAATCACTCGGCCATTTTAACACACACACACACACACACACACCAAAAAACTTAATATGGCAAAACACAGAGGAGCTCGTCTTCAGTTTTTGGATGCAACGCTGATTGCATTGTTATCTGAAGCACGAGACGGCGGGCATGAGAGCCATGGCATTGGCCCGTAGTGGAAAAAAACATTTTCATTAATTTATCATATGCACTCTGTTTCCCGACGCTGTATTATAAAATGTCTGTCTTATATAATCTGTTTATTTATAGCAAGCGGCATGAAAAGGATGTCATTTATGTGGGGAGATTCTAGTCGATGTTGGCTGCTTTTATTACTGGGGTGTTTTATCTGAACGAGTGAGCTGAATGAAGGAAAACCTTGTTATTTTACGATATAGCCTAAGCGAAATGCAGTTAGCTCGTTTTATTTAGCAGTGTGCATGCTTGTTAGAATTGCATTTGTATTTTGGGGGATTTGCTGACCGCTCTCAGACGCTTCGGCCTTGGAAGTCTGACTTATTGATAAAAAATCAGTAGCCAAATATTACTTCATTAAACGTTAAGGATTTTTTTCTTAAGTGACGTGCTGGCGTATACAAGCATATTATTAGGCTCTTATGAAGTAAGATGATTTTAGGATTTGGTAGCTCTCAGTCATGACCTCTGTCTCCTAAAGCTGTGGATGTCTGCATAACAGCTCTTGTCTTTAGCCTACTTCAATCCCCGTTAAATGTAGTTTCACGATGAAAACTTCAGTCTCTCTCTTTGCATTTCTTTGTGTTTCAGACACTTGCACGTGCCTATAGGATAAGATGTGTAGGCTGGGCATGCATTCGCGTAAGGCAGTCTTACTAGAAACCATCGTAAAATATTATAGCATTCTCCAGTTATTTTTTAACTTATAGCCTAGGCTATGCCAGAAACGATATTTTCTGCACTTTTTTTTTTGCTGATCACCGGCCTACTTTTCATAGAACTGTTTTATAAATTCTTCGTGGGTCTGCAAGTAAGTTAACGTCGAGTAAATGCACTCTTTCTATATTTATGGCAAATACTTTTCATTTTGGTCAGCACATTTAATTGAAATACAAGTTGTATATTAGTTTGTGAATCAAGCATTTTCTCCACATGTAGCTACACGACTGTTACATTTTAACACGTTCTTGCTTATTCTTGTGCACCTGTTTAATTCCATTTAAATCTGTTTTAGTCGCGTGCTGTAGCCTATGTGTATCTATTAAAACGTGTGTAGTTTTATGGCTGATTTGGACAGTAGCTAGGATCGGGAGGAGGGCCTTTGCTGCATGTTTGACCGACTTTAAAGTGGCTTTATATGCGAACAAGACCTTGAGATGTATGTTTTGCGTTAGTTCACGACTGTGGACACCAAAACCGAAAATAAACTTTTTTAATTTTCCTTGAATGTGTTGCAAATCCACGTTCTGGGAGTCTCAGCAGTCGCACTGTTTCTCTGTATATGCTCGTATATCAAACGAGATTTTTCTGCTTGCTCGTGAGTTATGGGGTTAGCTTATGTGATGCTTGGAAATATGTGAGACTTTTGTCTGTACATTTTTAAGACGTTATGTAGGCTACCTGGACGTACCTGTGAGAGCTGGTCATTCTTGAGTGGATGCATGCTTCTTTTTAAAGTATTGAGGTACTACATTAAAGTATTGTTAGATCATATAAACCGTAGGCTAACTAAGAGAACTCTGGAACAAAAATGTATTGTTTCTGCAGGAGCTTTTCCCAAACATTAATATTAATATGTAAGCCTGTATTTTTTTTTACTTAACTTTTTTGCTTTTTTAATTTATTTGTTTTTGCACTAAAGAGTGATGTGATTATTGATCTGATTGTTACTTATATATAGTTATTATTGTAGCAGTTAAGAGGTTATGATCATAATACACTTTTTTTGTTGTTGTTGTTACATGCATGCTCCATGACCTTTGAATATTGTTTGTGGATGTTTAATGATACAGTGGTTTTTAATGTCTGTGCATGATTATTATTTTTATTTTTTTTGCTTGTGATAGATGCGGTATATTAATTCATATAGACTTTGGGATAGTGGCAGCTTCTATAATATTAGTTATTATAATATTCCTATTCTTAATGTTTACTAAAGTTTTTTTTAAACGTTAAAGATATTCTTTTGTCTATTTTTGGTGAGATGGAAATGATAAATGCAACCAAAGGATAACAAATAAATCATGATCTTAGGAATATAGTGATTGGTGGATCAAAAGCAGGCATTGTGTGCTGTTTATTTTGGAAACATCAAACCCTCATAGTGCTTCAGACGTAATGCTCACATGCCACTGCCAGAGACTTTTAAAGAGTTTGTCAGTTGGTTCGCAATTGATTATATTTGACCGAATGAAAAATGCTAAATTGCAATTAAACAAGGTCTACAGAATCACAATGATTTTGTAAGATGATCTATCACAGATCTATCACAGGTTATGCTGTTAGCTTTACCGTCAGAGGTAACTAAGTCAGATTACATGGTTATCTTAACCATCTCACCCGTTTGGATGGCGACCTTCTCTAATGTAATTAATTGTCAAGGTCAGAGTCAGTTAATTCCTCTTTAAGGAATCTTATGGTCAGACAATGGCATTTATTTCAGTGCAACACATGTTGTATTCTGACGAATACACGAGAAAATAAACACACATTGTCCTAGATAGAGAACCGACGCCAGCTATACATTATAAAAACCTGTGTATACGTATATAATTCTCGATATGAGTATTGAACAACATGCAGTGCGAGGGTGAATGTGCAAAGAGTATGAGGCAGGAACTGAAAACATTACATTTTGATACCTCAGCTCACATAAATTTCCCAATATCTCTTCTTATGTAATGTAGAGGGAGGGTATTAATATTTTATGTATTATAGGCATTTGACATTTCGGCTTTGCTTTCTTTATGATGTAGTTGCAGCACCTACATTTCAGCCTGACATGTGCTGTGATATTTCATATCATAACAATTATCAGTTTGATTATTTCTGATTTGTATTGCTTGGTATCTTGCATCTGGAGGCCTTCACATGGTTTGAGGAAATCCTTGACCCATAGGATGGTCAAGAGCACTCCCTCCTGAGTTGATATTGTGTTACCTATTATTTGTACACAATGTAGATTCTGAGGTTTTAATTATGCGAACATGCATGACAACAGAAATCTTTATTTACTCTGATGTTCTGGGCCTAACCAGTAGAAGGAGTCATTTTACTTTAGGGCTGTTTGTATTGGTTTCTCTTGATTCTCCAAAACTGATTACACTCTTTACTGGTAACATGTAAATATGGCAAAATAGCATTAATATGTAACTTTAAAAAAAACTAAAACTCTAGAACTAAATGTCAGAACATCAAAGAGCTAGCACGATTCCAGATTGAGTTGAGAATTACGGTTTATTATGACTTATCCATTCAAATATTGTAACTCATCGTACGATTTTTAGTTTGATGATGTTTCTCTTACGTAGAAGAATAATTTGCATCAAAACTCATGACATAGCTTGAGTGGAAACCATAGTAACAATGGTCAGACACAGACGCAGGCAATTCGTTCACACTTTGATTTTCTCTGCTTTCTTTCAAGGGTCTACAACAATAAAAATATGTGACTCCTCTATTCGGCCATTTTACAAAAATGCATATGTAAAGTGTATTCATATTTTAGTTTGCTTGCATGTGTAATGTAAAAACGGCCTGAATTTGTTAAAGGAATGCAATATCCCATGAAGACAGAAAATGCAAAGAGATACATTATTCTCCATTCAACTTGAGAAAGCATTTAGAATTGGATTGTAATTGGACTGTGAAGTTGTTGTTGTTTTTTTTTTTTTGCTTTTAGTAAATGCTCACAATGTAATTACTTGACAGTTTAATCTGAGAGGTCTATCAGAATTAGTGAGCTATCCACTTTCCCTAATTGAGCTGAACATTCCCTTACCCTTAGGCTCTATCTTAGAGGAATAAATTCTATTCTTTTTTACTGAAGATGAGGTTAGTCTTGATGAGTGATTTCCTAGTTTTCACGCTATTTTTTAAGAATGTGGTTGGACTCACTACATCTTTGATTCATGTCATAATTCTCTGTGTGTGTGTGTGTGTGTGTGTGTGTGAGCGTGTGTGTGAGAG